>NW_027168886.1:12500-45000 GCF_036898095.1 Palaemon carinicauda | reverse complement strand
CTGCCACATTCCATGGTAATATATAAATTGAAAATACAGCTATCTTGTAGCTTACTTAAATATGATGTTAAATGTAGCAACATTACAATAAACAACGAGTTTTATCCGCAGGAAATCTTTACGTATTGGAATTCCTTGTCAATTGTAACAATCCTGCATATCATTTAAATTTCTGTTTTATCTGTGACAAGTCACTTGAGTTTAAAGGCCGCTTATGAAAGACAGAGGCAAGGGACAGTAACATTTCCCTACAAATTAGTACAATGCCCTTGACTAGAGACTGAACATATACTGTATACATATGACTATCGCTCAAGCCTGCTCTCCACCCCAGCTAGGATCAGGGAGGGAAAGGCAATGGATGGTGATAACTCAGCAAGTTGACCTATAGGCTCCACAACACTCCTACCTTACCTCATAAGGACGTTGAGGGGGCAGCAACCAAAGGAACTAACAAGTTTGAGCGGGACTTGAACCGCATTCAGGCGTTTAAATCGATTGGAAGTTTGAAAACCTGACAAGGAAATAAGAAGCCTGTTATGTATATGAGAGTAATTAGCTTGGTATTCAGTGATTGCTTCAACAAAGAGTTGCAGTAGATCAAATTCTTTAGTAATAAATTTACTGACATAAGAGAGAGAGAGAGAGAGAGAGAGAGAGAGAGAGAGAGAGAGAGAGAGAGAGAGATAAACTAAATTTACCTTATTTACTCATTATTTTATTGAGCTAATTGTATATTTCCTTAAGGTTTTTGTAAAGCTAAGATTCCCCAATTGCCGGTAATGATTTGAACGAAAATAATCCTGTTATTTTTCATTTGATAAGAGTTATAGGGTGATTCAGAATTTACGACCGTAGCAATATTTTGATGTTTTATGAAGTATAGCAAGTTCAGTTTTCTAAGTTTTTTATTTTTTTATAGCAAATTAATGAAAGTCATATCGCCCATGGTGAAGTAATAGGTAATGGAAGCTAATTATTCAGTGATAAATAAGATAATGTGGGAAATGTATGATACTTTAAGAACGGTAGTCAACTATGCTCTTTATAGATTAATGTTATTTAATGTGTAGTTTTTTTTACATAACGTGGTTAAGGGAAATAATGTCACGTATCATTTATAATGAAGAATGTTGCTGTAAAATATGAAATTCACATAATCAATCACTTAAAATTCATGAATTGCGATATATATATATATATATATATATATATATATATATATATATATATATATATATATATATATATATATATATATATATATATATATATATATATATATATATATATATATATATATATATATAATACTTATATCCTTAATGGAATTCAGCACAAATTTGTGGAATTGCATATTTTTTTTTCCTCTTTTATGTAAAAGGGAAATCAAGAAAAAAATCCAATATCTGTAGTAGCCTTTTCATAGTGATATGTTGACTTAGATTTACCATTTTAACATTATGGTACTTCAACTAAGGATTTTGGTTGTCTATTGCAAACTTTTTGCCTGACAATTGTCGGTCTAGGGTCCATCTCCAGCTTGATAGTTACTTGTAGTGTCTATAACTTCACTATCCGTATGAGCCAAGGATGAGAGGGTTTGTTTAGAGCCTATAGTCCTCAGCAACCATAGCCTGGTCCTTCCTGTTCTTAGCTTGGGTACCCAAGGGTCTTGAACGCTAACCATATGTACATACAGCCAGTATATAGAGCTTTGAAATGCTACACTAGGAGTTGTCACTCTTCCTTGCCTCTGCCATCCATGATCGGCCTTAAAATAAGTTTTGTTTCAAAAGCACTTCTCTGGAGCCAAACCTTTGCTTAGTTCCATATTCGGATGTCAAGTGAAAAACGAAATGTGCAATATAGTGACGAACCATACTTACACGCACCTGTAAACTGTTACCAAAAAGTGACACTTAAAGATCATGAATTCTTGGGCTCAAATATATCTTATAATCTACTATTACCATGCAGACCTGAAAAATACAAAGTTAAATTTTAATATAACACATCTAGGAAAAGAGAAACGCTACACTAGTTGAAAGAAAGAAGTTATGAACAAACCACAAACAGGATTATTTGTTTAACAAAAAAGACAGAGGCGGAAAGATAGACAGGGAGATGTGTTTTTGGAACAGGACATTATAAATTTTCATAATAGTTTCTTAATAATCATACGCACCAACATACACACACAAGTTCACATGTGCACACACACAAACACACACACACACACACACACATATATATATATATATATATATATATATATATATATATATATATATATATATATATATATATATATATATATATATATATATATATATATATATATATAAATATGTGTGTGTGTGTATGTATATATATATATATATATATATATATATATATATATATATATATATATATATATATATATATATATATATTTATATATATGTATATATATATATATATATATATATATATATATATATATATATATATATATATATATATATGTATGTACGTGTGCGTATATTTGAGTATTTATGAATAAGTATATATATATATATATATATATATATATATATATATATATATATATATATATATATATATGTGTGTGTGTGTATATATATATATATATATATATATATATATATATATATATATATATATATATATATATATATATATATATATATATATATATACAGTATATGTATATATATATATATATATATATATATATATATATATATATATATATATATATATATGCGTGTGTGTATATATATATATATATATATATATATATATATATATATATATATATATATATATATATATATATATATATATATATGCGTGTGTGTGTATATATATATATATATATATATATATGCGTGTGTGTGTATATATATATATATATATATATATATATATATATATATATATATATATATATATATATATATATATATATATATATATATATATATATATATATATATATACAGTATATATCTATAGACTCGAAGTTAAATTTATGCGGGAACATTTTCGAAAGAAGTTTCCAGTACAATAGGTAGTCAAGTTTATATTCAATACATAGCCACACCTATTCAAACTCGTGAATTTGATCAACAAACGGTTGATTCATAAAACAAAAGTTTTCCTCTTTCACTGACGTAGTTGCCAATGGTATATTCGGAGAAACAAAAATCTAGCGATGAATAATCTGTGTTAAAATTCTTCTTCGTTGCATGTTTAACATCATGCTATATTGATGGTTTTAGTCTTTTCTTTTAGCTTCTAAAAAAAAGTATATAAAAAGATCGATTTCATGTTTTTATGTGTATATTTTCAAAAAGATTATGTTTATCATGATGAGCTGTGTATCCTATAGGATTTCATATGTATGTATATGCATATGGTTGTGAGTATATCTTGCGATAATGAAATAAATTTTATAAACATGTCGTTCCTAATTTGTTTATGAATACAGATATATTTATATAATAAAAAAGAACGTTATACCTATGTTCACCTTCTTTTCAAAAACACAACCCATGAAATCTTCCAATATAGGGATCATGAATTTATATAATTATAAAGAATGCTGTAAACAGAAAATCTTTACTTTATAATATTTTAATCATTCTTAATCAAACAAAGGGTTTTTTTTTATGACCGCTCTGAGATTTTAGGCACTGCTATGGAAATAAAAGCTAGTTTCAAATACATTTATTTTTAAACACGTGATTCGTCATCACTCTTTCTTATCTTCTGAAATACATTTGACTCTCCAATACTTGTAACTTTACGTTGTTTTGATCTAGACATTATGATATTTAATTTGCCCCATATATTGATAGTTAACTATCATTAATAGTGATCCGATTAAGCTGTGTATAACATTTGAATTAAACAAAAAACTAATTTCGTATACAACTCACTTTATCCTACCCAATTAAAATGCTCAAATCTAAAACAAGAAAAAGGAGCCTTGGGATTGGTGCGTGAAAATTTGCAAGCAAAGTAGTCATATTTTTAACAGTGATAATAATAATAATAATAATAATAATAATAATAATAATAATAATAATAATAATAATAATAATAATAATAATAATAATAATAATGAAGAGGATTAATAATAATTTATTCTGTATTAGTCATAGAGTCATAATTTTCCAAATGATTCTTTTTCTGGATGGTTTCACTATCTTTGCTGTATCACTGTCATCTTTTTTATAGTATCAATCAAAATAATCAGCGTGGTTTGATATGCATAAAATGGTAATGTATCATTATGAAAGTTTTTGTTATTATTGTTATCATTATTATAATTATTATTATTATTATTATCATTATTACTATTATTATTTTTTTTCCGGATAATTCTCTTCTCTAGAGCGCTGCAATTAGCCAGCAGACTTGACAAATTCATCAGTCAGGTGAATGACAAAATCAGGAAGAGTTCATAAGTATATTCTCGCAAAATATAAGTAAGACTTTCAATACAAAATGGTAGAAACTACGACGCGTTTCGAGGATAAGTCCTTCCTCGTCTTCAGGTAGAGAGTGAGGTGGATGCTGCAGTTAGGGGGTATATATACCCAGGATCAGGATTATAGGTGAGGGGCCTCGAAATTTCATCTAGTGTCTGGTTTATGGTGAGCTCGGACCTGAATTTTGATTGTCTGAGGCGCGCTCTGAGCCAGCCAGGCTGCTCTCCTGCTCAGCAAACTGTCCCACATGGCCGAGATCATTTCCTACTCCGGCGTCAAAATTTGGGATATTTTCGTGGTTGGTGGTGTCTTCATTAGGTCCTCTTTGATAGGGGTTTCTTGATGTATCAATACGGCAGCTTGATGGTAACAAAAACATCTCTTGAGTCGATTTAAGGGTAGGTTTATCTCGTTGTATCAGTAGAGCTTCTAGGATGCATAAACATCGACTGTCTGGGGCGCTACCAATAATCTCGGTGTTAGTAACAATGTCAGCTCGACAAATATGGATGTTGTATCTTTGTACGGCATGATTCTTTATAGCCCCTTGCTGTGTGTGGCAAAAAATTCTCTCGGAAAGACGCATAGTTGTCATGCCAATATAATTGCAGGGACAACCACGGAAAGGGCATTGATATGCATATATAACATTCGTCTTCTTTAAGAAATCCTGCTCTGGGGGCGCTGAGTTATTCCTCATAATAAGGCTTATCGTCTTGGTCGTTTGGTAATATATAATGAAATCCCATTTCTGGGTGTCTTCAGTAGGGAATATATTATTCTTGATGATTTCTTTCATTGCCTTCTCGTCTTACAGGTAATTCGGATGCATATGTCCTTTGTAAAATAGCTTGATGTTATTGCTGCTGTCCGGTCTCTCGGCGGGGGTAGGTTCGTACCACTTGTCTACTGCTTTCCTTACTTCCTTTGGGACGTGCTTATTGGAGAATCCATTGTTGACAAGTACTTGGGATATTCGGTCCAGTTCCTTGTGTGTGTCGTACCAGGTGAAACAGTGCGACAGGGCCCTCCTGACATAAGCCTTGATGGTAGAACTCTTATATCGGGTGGGGCACTCATTGTCTCCATTCAAGCATATGCCTAGGTTTGTGGGTTTGGTATACACTGTGGTCTGAAATCCATTCTCCGTCGAGGTGACTAGGACATCCAGGAACGGGACGCGATTATCTTAGCTGCATTTGAGAGTGAAATGGAGTACACTATGGTCCTCAAACGTCTTCCTCAAAGTCTTGATTTCATCACTTGTTCTTGCCTTCACAAAGGTATCATTTATGTATCTAAAGTACAGAAAGGGTCATTCTACACGGGAGAACACTCTCTCTTCTACATTTCCTATGTAGAAATTCGTGAATAGGACTCCCAGGGGCGAGCCCATCGCTACACCATCCTTCTGCAAGTAGGTATGCCCTCAATGGGTGGTAAAGGGGGCCCTCTTCGTGCATTTGGCTAGGAGGGTCCGAAGAGCTGGTTCAGGGATGTTCAGAGTTGGTGTAGAGTCGTTCCTATAGACCCTATTGGCGTTAAGGTCTATGGTTTCGTCCACAGGCACTGCAATAACTCCATCACACATAGAGTCCGTAATTTTCTCCAGGAATTCGGCGGATGAAGTTACATAGTAACGATTGGGAATGTAGGGCGTCAGGATGGCATTCAGTCGTTTGGCGAGCTGGTAAGTCGGAGTAGGGCATTGACTTATAATAGGGCGTAGGGGGTTGCCCTGCTTGTGGGATTTCACATTGCCATACAGGTAGCCCAGCCAGAAATCCTCTGAAATAACTGGCAGTTGTATGGCTTTGGTTGCTGCGTTCACGGCCTCGATGGTTCGGTTAGCCTCCCTCTTGGTGTCATCATTCGGGTTTCTAGTAAGGCGCACAAATTTGGAGGAATCAGCCAGTATGTCATCGAGATTCTTGTGGTATTCCTCTGTGTCGATAAGCAGAAAGGCAGCAGTCTTGTCTGCCCTACGAACAGTGACACCAGCAACCTGCTTAAGTTCCTTGGTAGCTGCCTTCATATCCTGGGTGACATAACCACTAGTGTAATGACCCCTCTCAGTGAGGGCCTCAGCAAGAAGCAAGGGCTGGAGGGCATCAGTAGTTCGCAGGATGCCACGATCATGAAGGGTGAGGATTTAGTCGAGAAACAGCTCGACCTCGAAGCGTTTATCAGTGGGCCTTGGTCTGGTCACATAGTGGCAGTTGAGACCCATCTTGAGGATTTGTTCCTGTGCAGGAGTCGGGGTATAACCCGAGATATAGATGTATTCTTGGCGTTCCTGTGGTATACGATGTTTGCCACCGTTGAGGTTGATCAATTTCTTCAGGATGGTGCAGGTCCTCTTCTGCATGTCTCTCTTCTTAAGGATTCGGAGGGCGTGGGTGATGCTGTCAGGGTAGTTCAGGCCACCCCCGATGTCCTCGTCCTCTTTCTGTTGGCTGGAAGGGTTGAATTCTGGGTTGTCATCATCAGTTTCTCGGTAGTCTTCATCAAAGGGCGTCCTCATCTTCATCAGGGTCGCGTTCATTCTGCTTTGCTCTTCTTATCCTGGTGTTGACCCATTCCTCCTCGAGACGGGTCCGGAGGGCTGTGAGCTCGTCCTTCAGTGCCTGCTTCTGTTGGGGCTCCTTCTGGAGGAGGCTACGTCGGTAGGCACGGGTACCAGGATCATTTTGGGCCGACGGGTCGAACAGCTGGACTTTGGTATATCGTGGTATGAGACTTTTTTTTAGGGATCTCTGGCCGGGCTACCTGTATGGCAATGTGAAAACCCATAAGCAGGGCAACCCCCTACGCCCTATTATAAGTCAATGCCCTACTCCGACTTACCAGCTCCCCAAACGACTGAATGCGATCCTGACGCCCTACAATCCCAATCCTTACTGTGTAACTTCATCCGCAAATTCCTGGAGAAAATTAGGACTCTAAGTGTGATGGAGTTTTTGCATCAATGGATGTAGAATCTTTACTCACGAACGTGCCTGTGGACGAAACCATAGACCTTATCGCCGATAGGGTCTATAGGGACGACTCTACACCAACTCTGAAAATCCCTGAACCAGCTCTTTGGACCCTACTAGCCATCTGCACGAAGAGAGCCCCCTTTACCACCCATCGAGAGCATACCTACTTGCAGAAGAATGGTGTAGCCATGGGCTCGCTCTTGGGAGTCCTATTTGTGAATTTCTACATGGGAGTTGTAGAAGAACGAGTGTTCTCCCTTGTAAAATGCCCCTTTCTGTACTCTAGGTACATAGATGATACCTTTGTGAAGGCAAGAACAAGTGATGAAATCAAGACTTTGAAGAGGACATTTGAGGGCTATAGTGTACTGCGTTTCACTCCCTAACACAGCCAAGATAATCGCCCCCCGTTCCTGGATGTCCTAGTCACCTCGACGGAGAATGGATTTCCGACTACAGTGTATACCAAACACACAAACCTAGGCATATGCTTGAATGGAGACAGTGAGTGCCCCACCCAATATAAGAGTTCTACCATCAAGGCTTATATCAGGAGAGCCCTGTCGCACTGTCCCACCTGGCTCGACACACACAAGGAACTGGACAGAATATCGCAAGTACTTGTCAACAATAAATTCTCCAATAAATACGTCCAAAAAGAAGTCAGGAAAGCAGTAGACAAGTGGTACGAACCTACCCCCGCCGAGAGACCGGACAGCAGCAATACATCAAGCTATTTTCTAAAGGACATATGCATCCGAATTACCTGTAAGACGAGAAGGCAATGAAAGAAATCATCAAGAATAATATATTCTCTACTGAAGACACCCAGAAATGGGATTTCATTATATATTACCAAACGACCAAGACGAAAAGCCTTATTATGAGGAATAACCCAGCGCCCCCAGAGCAGGATTTCTTAAAGAAGACGAATGTTATATATGCATATCAATGCCCTTTCCATGGTTGTCCCTGCAATTATATTGGCATGACAACTATGCGTCTTTCCGAGAGAATTTTTGCCACACACAGCAAGGGGCTATAAAGAATCATGCCGTACAAAGACACAACATCCATATTTGTCGAGCTGACATTGTTACTAACACCAAGATTATTAGTAGCGCCCTAGACAGTCGATGTTTACGCATCCCAGAAGCTCTACTGATACAACGAGATAAACCCACCTTAATATGACTCAAGAGATGTTTTTGTTACCATCAAGCCGCCGTATTGATACATCAAGAAGCCCCTATCTAGGAGGACCTAATGAAGACACCACCAACCACAAAAATATCCCAAATTCTGACGCCGGAGTAGGAAATGATCTCGGCCATGTGGGACAGTTTGCTGAGCTGGAGAGCTGCCTGGCTGGCTCAGAGCGCGCCACAGCCAATCAAATTCAGGGCCCTTGATGACGTCACAGACTGGTATTCCCAGCTGAGCTCGCCGTACACCAGACACCAGATGAAAATTCGAGGCCCCTCACCTGTAATCCTGATCCTGGATATATATACCCCCTGACTGCAGCATCCACCTCACTCTCTACCTGAAGACGAGGAAGGACTTATCCTCGAAACGCGTCGTAGTTTCTACCATTTTGTATTGAAAGTTTTACTTATATTTTGCGAGAATATACTTGAGAAGACTTCCCGATTTTGTCATTCACCTGACTGATGAATTTTTCAAGTCTGGTGGCTGATTGCAACGCTCTAGAGAAGAAAATTATTTGGAAAATAGATAAATTGGATAAGAAAATAAACTCTTCCGATGCAGCTATTGTGTCGATTGTTCGACTCAACAGATTCAGTTCTGCTGTTAGTAGTCGTCTGATGACGTCACATGAAAGGTCTCCATTATTTTATTTCTTGTTCTTTGATTTCCAATATATTTAATATTTGAAATATGGATATATTTCATTATTGGAGTTTGTTATTATTGTAACAATATAAGGATGTTCTTATTTCATTAATATTATCAAAATTTCCTTGAAAACATGTTCTTTTGTTGGAAGTTGTGTTCAGACTTTGGAGTTCTGATTCGACTTCAACATTAATTGTATAGAGAATATATGGTTATTGAAGATATTAATAATCCAGGTATTCTATCATTATATTGTTATTAATTATCTTTTCCATCTAGAAATGTCCCCCCCCCTGTTAACTACCTTACGTCCAAGTATTTATTTCATAATTGTATTAAACATACGAACATTGGCTTAAGGGTTAATGTATGGCAGAAAATACGAACATTGGCTTAAGGGTTAAGGTATGGAAGGAATCCCGACAATTTTGTCGTCTTATTACAAACGTGCCCGAGAGAACATCTCGACTTATTTGGCACCTGTTGTCGCTGGTTTTTTAGCAGTGAATACACTCCAAGTTTATTAAATTATCGTTAGGGGATAGATGAGTATATGTGAGGTGCCTGTTTGATATAGTCATCTATTCCAGTTGATAGCCAGCATAGTGTCCTCATCCGAGGATAGTTTCATACCTCTAGTTGTGATGGCTTACATGCTCTAGAGGCCATTTATTTATTTCACAATAGTGTGTTTTACGCTATATGGTACGGTATTGTTGCCGAGCATTCAATATCATGTATGATCGTTTGATCTTGTGTTAGGTTAAACTAACCCACAGTCTATGGCTTAGTAATGCATAGTTCATGTTAGTAGTCTAATAGGTTAGGCCTAGGAGTGTGGTTGTTAGACTAATACCCGTGCGACTATTATCGGCCCTAAGGGGGGCCACGGTAGGTTACCATCAATATTTTCATTTGCTGACCCATTGCAGTTCTTACATAAGACTAATATGTGAATTAAGTATATATTTATAGTATCAAGCTAATCAACCTTTCATTTTCAAAGTAACCTACAATAAATTCTCCCTTTCATTACACTGTTATGTATTGCTTTGATTTTCACTTTGAGGACTGTAATAGGTGGGATTTCTTTCTATTTTGTCAATATGTAATACATGCCAAATTTATTTAAGTTTGATTTGCATGATGCTTTGTGGTATGTTTTGTTGTTTCAGGAACGATTACTTAATTGGGTTTTTTTCCTGAAGGATAAATGCGGATATATTTACACTATTTATGACGTGAAAATTATTCTATTGATCTTCTCAGCATTGTGAGATATGTGAAAGAGACACTTGTTGATTTGCCTCACCCCCTTTTACTAGTTGCCTAATGGAAATTTATCTTCCATCTTATCCGAGTAACATAAATTCCTTCTATTTTATTGTGTAGTTGAATTATCCAACTTTCCTCCACAGCTATTACTTTCAAATCAACTTACCTAAAAGAGGGTCTCCTACCAAGATATTATTATTATTATTATTATTATTATTATTATTATTACTTGCTAAGCTACTACTCTAGTTTGAAAAGCATAATGCTAAAAGCCCAAGAGCCCCAACGAAGAAAATAGCCCAGTGACGAAAAAAAACAAGTAAAAATAGAATATTTTAAGAACAGTAACAATAGATAGAATAGTGTACCCTCAAGCAAGAAAACTCTATCCCAAGACAGTGGAAGACCATGGTATGAAGGTTATGCCACTACCCAAGACTAGAGAACTATGGTTTGATTTTGGACTGTCCTTCTCCTAGAAGAGTTTCTTACCATAGCTAAAGAGTCTCTTCCACCCTTATCAAGAAGAAAGTAGCCACTGAACAATTACAGAGCAGTAACCACTTGGGTGAAGAAGCATATGCCAGACTATTCGGTGTATGTGTAGGCAAAGGGAAAGTGAACCATAACCAGAAAGATGGATCCAGTGCAATAATGTTTTACCAGTCAAAGACCCCATACCTCTCGTTGCAGTAGTATATCAACGGGTGGCTGGTGCCCTGGCCAACCTACTACCTATACCATTACCATGAAATGAACAAAAGAATATTTTTTTTTTTATTCAACATACTCAATTTTGTGAGATCTTGGTAGTGATTTTCTTCCGATCAAAATTATTTAGAGGATGTTATTCTTAACGAATATATTTAATTAACTATTACCATAATGACAAATGACTGACCTAATAACGAAAGATTTGTGTCCTCTTCATATAGGAATTTCCTGAGTATTGATAATATAGCTAACCTTGAAACAGAATCAAAATATCACACATAACGCTAATTATGCAAATATATGCTTGAATTATCAACTTCACTTCACATTTTTTCTTTTTTATTTCCATCTACAAAAACAGTATCCTCAGCAATTGTTGCAATAAAATAGAAATTGATATCTGACTATAATATTTTACTTTGAATCCAAATCACGAAAATACAAGCATGGAGTAAAATCCAGTACAACTGTGCGTGCAGAATATATGGATTCTGCCAGGTACATAAATTGATAAATGGAGAAGTTGAAAGGTAGAAATTAAAACAATCGGGGGAAAAGGTTAACAGGTCGGGACCGAAAGCACTGGAAAAATTATATAACACTGAAGTGGGCTGTTTCATAATAGCGTAATACTAAGACAGAGAGAGAGAGAGAGAGAGAGAGAGAGAGAGAGAGAGAGAGAGAGAGAGAGAGAGAGAGAGGGAGAGAGAGAGATTAATCGTTGGAGATCTTTGAAAGTGGTAGTAAAGGTGCATATTTAGAAGATATCAAGCAGTGCCTTGATATAATACTTTAAACTGCGAAAAAGATATCTAGTAGCTAAGTAGATTGTACAAGTCGCCACTTAGGGGATAACTGAGAGGTGAGGTGAATGCATATCATTTATTTCAGCTGACAGCGAGCTTATATACAAGAGCCTTCAATGGAAGAAGGTCACAAAAATTTAAACACATTAATGAATGAGAAGACAGGCTTGGACTGGTTCTGTTAACAGTGAGATGTGAAGCGGGATATAAAATTAAAATGAAAATACCATTACAGTGTACATGTGTTTGTGGAACACGTGGGGGTACATGGCTTCCCCCCCTAAAAAAGAGGGGCGTACTTTTGGTGGGTCATCTAACAGAAGAAACACTGGTTTAAGGTGATCAATAGAGACCCACTGTTCTTTGCCATGAATGTTTAGTAAGAACGCCTTCATTGTTCGACGAATAATGAGGAAAGGGCCCTTGTAAGGATAGTGTTAGTGGTGGTTTGCTGCTATCATTGTGCATGGAAACATGTGATATCTTGTGCAATTCTGTCGATATGTGTGCATGGAGTAAATTTTCCCTTAACTTTGCATAGTGCTTTAGATTATCGGAGGAGATTGTAGTCGGGAAAAAACTCGGCAGGGACAACCAATGGGTTGCCATACGCCATATCAGCTGCCAAGATTTCCAAGGGGTTTTTAGGAGTGGTCCTTAGTCCCAGGAGGACCCAGTGAACCTGGGTAACCCTGTTAGAGTCCTTGCAGCTGAAAATAAAAGCTGCTTTAAGGGTGCAATGAAAAAGCTAAACTATTCTGTTACAAGCAGGGTTGTAGCAGGTTGTCTGATGTAGGGTGATTCACAGGAGGGTTGGTAATATGTCCACAACTGAGAGGCAAGAGTGTTACATCTGCCATAAGTAATATACTAAATCTCGCTATCCACCCTGAGAGTGATGTAGATATACATGGAGCAGACATTGCAGTTTCCATGGGAATGACTTTAGACCAACGAGTGCAGCGGTCGATGACAGTTGACATGTAATAATGTTCTTGTAATGATGGTACAGGCCCAACAACATCGAGGTAAATGTGGGCAAAGCAACACCGAGATAGAGGAAAGGTGACCACATCTGAATCTGTGGTAATGTACTTTTCTAGTTTGGCATGAAGTACAAGCACAGACCCAATCCTTAGCCTCATTAGTAATGCCGGGACAAATGAACTTCATTTTCAGTAACCTTGCAGTAGATTGGAGCGAGGGATGTGAAATGGCATAAATAAAATCAAACATCTATCAGCGCATAAGAGCAGGTATCCATAGTAAAGGTTTACCAGTGCTGATGTCACAAAGAAGGGTGGTGTTGGATTCGTCGAGACTGATGTCTTCCTAATGAAGGGATGTGCGGGATACCCTACTTGCTTGGTATTCAGGATCTTTTTGTTAGGCTTCTGCCAAGGCGTTGTAATCCAATCCCAGATGAATGACGGCCAATGTGTTTCTTGACAGGGCATCTGCAAGGGAATTAACTTTCCCAGGGACTTGTTGAAGAGTGCAATTGTATTCAGCCATGGCAGAGAGATGTCTGCATTGACGGACAGAACAGGCGTCAGACTGATGAATGAATATTTGCACCAGAGGTATGTGGCGCATGCGAATGATGAACGGGGTACCTTCAAGAAGTGGTGAAATTGACGAAAAGAAACAAGTAAAAATAGAATATTTTAAGAACAGTAACAATAGATAGAATAGTGTACCCTCAAGCAAGAAAACTCTATCCCAAGACAGTGGAAGACCATGGTATGAAGGTTATGCCACTACCCAAGACTAGAGAACTATGGTTTGATTTTGGACTGTCCTTCTCCTAGAAGAGTTTCTTACCATAGCTAAAGAGTCTCTTCCACCCTTATCAAGAAGAAATTAGCCACTGAACAATTACAGAGCAGTAACCACTTGGGTGAAGAAGCATATGCCAGACTATTCGGTGTATGTGTAGGCAAAGGGAAAGTGAACCATAACCAGAAAGATGGATCCAGTGCAATAATGTTTTACCAGTCAAAGACCCCATACCTCTCGTTGCAGTAGTATATCAACGGGTGGCTGGTGCCCTGGCCAACCTACTACCTATACCATTACCATGAAATGAACAAAAGAATATTTTTTTTTTTATTCAACATACTCAATTTTGTGAGATCTTGGTAGTGATTTTCTTCCGATCAAAATTATTTAGAGGATGTTATTCTTAACGAATATATTTAATTAACTATTACCATAATGACAAATGACTGACCTAATAACGAAAGATTTGTGTCCTCTTCATATAGGAATTTCCTGAGTATTGATAATATAGCTAACCTTGAAACAGAATCAAAATATCACACATAACGCTAATTATGCAAATATATGCTTGAATTATCAACTTCACTTCACATTTTTTCTTTTTTATTTCCATCTACAAAAACAGTATCCTCAGCAATTGTTGCAATAAAATAGAAATTGATATCTGACTATAATATTTTACTTTGAATCCAAATCACGAAAAAACAAGCATGGAGTAAAATCCAGTACAACTGTGCGTGCAGAATATATGGATTCTGCCAGGTACATAAATTGATAAATGGAGAAGTTGAAAGGTAGAAATTAAAACAATCGGGGGAAAAGGTTAACAGGTCGGGACCGAAAGCACTGGAAAAATTATATAACACTGAAGTGGGCTGTTTCAGAATAGCGTAATACTAAGACAGAGAGAGAGAGAGAGAGAGAGAGAGAGAGAGAGAGAGAGAGAGAGAGAGAGAGAGAGAGAGAGAGGGAGAGAGAGAGAGATTAATCGTTGGAGATCTTTGAAAGTGGTAGTAAAGGTGCATATTTAGAGGATATCAAGCAGTGCCTTGATATAATACTTTAAACTGCGAAAAAGATATCTAGTAGCTAAGTAGATTGTGCAAGTCGCCACTTAGGGGATAACTGAGAGGTGAGGTGAATGCATATCATTTATTTCAGCTGACAGCGAGCTTATATACAAGAGCCTTCAATGGAAGAAGGTCACAAAAATTTAAACACATTAATGAATGAGAAGACAGGCTTGGACTGGTTCTGTTAACAGTGAGATGTGAAGCGGGATATAAAATTAAAATGAAAATACCATTACAGTGTACATGTGTTTGTGGAACACGTGGGGGTACATGGCTTCCCCCCCTAAAAAAGAGGGGCGTACTTTTGGTGGGTCATCTAACAGAAGAAACACTGGTTTAAGGTGATCAATAGAGACCCACTGTTCTTTGCCATGAATGTTTAGTAAGAACGCCTTCATTGTTCGACGAATAATGAGGAAAGGGCCCTTGTAAGGATAGTGTTAGTGGTGGTTTGCTGCTATCATTGTGCATGGAAACATGTGATATCTTGTGCAATTCTGTCTATATGTGTGCATGGAGTAAATTTTCCCTTAACTTTGCATAGTGCTTTAGATTATCGGAGGAGATTGTAGTCGGGAAAAAACTCGGCAGGGACAACCAATGGGTTGCCATACGCCATATCTGCTGCCAAGATTTCCAAGGGGTTTTTAGGAGTGGTCCTTAGTCCCAGGAGGACCCAGTGAACCTGGGTAACCCTGTTAGAGTCCTTGCAGCTGAAAATAAAAGCTGCTTTAAGGGTGCAATGAAAAAGCTAAACTATTCTGTTACAAGCAGGGTTGTAGCAGGTTGTCTGATGTAGGGTGATTCACAGGAGGGTTGGTAATATGACCACAACTGAGAGGCAAGAGTGTTACATCTTCCATAAGTAATATACTAAATCTCGCTATCCACCCTGAGAGTGATGTAGATATACATGGAGCAGACATTGCAGTTTCCATGGGAATGACTTTAGACCAACGAGTGCAGCGGTCGATGACAGTTGACATGCAATAATGTTCTTGTAATGATGGTACAGGCCCAACAACATCGAGGTAAATGTGGGCAAAGCAACACCGAGATAGAGGAAAGGTGACCACATCTGAATCTGTGGTAATGTACTTTTCTAGTTTGGCATGAAGTACAAGCACAGACCCAATCCTTAGCCTCATTAGTAATGCCGGGACAAATGAAATTCATTTTCAGTAACCTTGCAGTAGATTGGAGCGAGGGATGTGAAATGGCATAAATGAAATCAAACATCTATCAGCGCATAAGAGCAGGTATCCATAGTAAAGGTCTACCAGTGCTGATGTCACAAAGAAGGGTGGTGTTGGATTCGTCGAGACTGATGTCTTCCTAATGAAGGGATGTGCGGGATACCCTACTTGCTTGGTATTCAGGATCTTTTTGTTAGGCTTCTGCCAAGGCGTTGTAATCCAATCCCAGATGAATGACGGCCAATGTGTTTCTTGACAGGGCATCTGCAAGGGAATTAACTTTCCCAGGGACTTGTTGAAGAGTGCAATTGTATTCAGCCATGGCAGAGAGATGTCTGCATTGACGGACAGAACAGGCGTCAGACTGATGAATGAATATTTGCACCAGAGGTATGTGGCGCATGCGAATGATGAACGTGGTACCTTCAAGAAGTGGTGAAATTGACGAAAAGAAACAAGTAAAAATAGAATATTTTAAGAACAGTAACACTAGATAGAATAGTGTACCCTCAAGCAAGAAAACTCTATCCCAAGACAGTGGAAGACCATGGTATGAAGGTTATGCCACTACCCAAGACTAGAGAACTATGGTTTGATTTTGGACTGTCCTTCTCCTAGAAGAGTTTCTTACCATAGCTAAAGAGTCTCTTCCACCCTTATCAAGAAGAAAGTAGCCACTGAACAATTACAGAGCAGTAACCACTTGGGTGAAGAAGCATATGCCAGACTATTCGGTGTATCTGTAGGCAAAGGGAAAGTGAACCATAACCAGAAAGATGGATCCAGTGCAATAATGTTTTACCAGTCAAAGACCCCATACCTCTCGTTGCAGTAGTATATCAACGGGTGGCTGGTGCCCTGGCCAACCTACTACCTATACCATTACCATGAAATGAACAAAAGAATATTTTTTTTTTTATTCAACATACTCAATTTTGTGAGATCTTGGTAGTGATTTTCTTCCGATAAAAATTATTTAGAGGATGATATTCTTAACGAATATATTTAATTAACTATTACCATAATGACAAATGACTGACCTAATAACGAAAGATTTGTGTCCTCTTCATATAGGAATTTCCTGAGTATTGATAATATAGCTAACCTTGAAACAGAATCAAAATATCACACATAACGCTAATTATGCAAATATATGCTTGAATTATCAACTTCACTTCACATTTTTTCTTTTTTATTTCCATCTACAAAAACAGTATCCTCAGCAATTGTTGCAATAAAATAGAAATTGATATCTGACTATAATATTTTACTTTGAATCCAAATCACGAAAAAACAAGCATGGAGTAAAATCCAGTACAACTGTGCGTGCAGAATATATGGATTCTGCCAGGTACATAAATTGATAAATGGAGAAGTTGAAAGGTAGAAATTAAAACAATCGGGGGAAAAGGTTAACAGGTCGGGACCGAAAGCACTGGAAAAATTATATAACACTGAAGTGGGCTGTTTCAGAATAGCGTAATACTAAGACAGAGAGAGAGAGAGAGAGAGAGAGAGAGAGAGAGAGAGAGAGAGAGAGAGAGAGAGAGAGAGGGAGAGAGAGATTAATCGTTGGAGATCTTTGAAAGTGGTAGTAAAGGTGCATATTTAGAAGATATCAAGCAGTGCCTTGATATAATACTTTAAACTGCGAAAAAGATATCTAGTAGCTAAGTAGATTGTACAAGTCGCCACTTAGGGGATAACTGAGAGGTGATGTGAATGCATATCATTTATTTCAGCTGACAGCGAGCTTATATACAAGAGCCTTCAATGGAAGAAGGTCACAAAAATTTAAACACATTAATGAATGAGAAGACAGGCTTGGACTGGTTCTGTTAACAGTGAGATGTGAAGCGGGATATAAAATTAAAATGAAAATACCATTACAGTGTACATGTGTTTGTGGAACACGTGGGGGTACATGGCTTCCCCCCCTAAAAAAGAGGGGCGTACTTTTGGTGGGTCATCTAACAGAAGAAACACTGGTTTAAGGTGATCAATAGAGACCCACTGTTCTTTGCCATGAATGTTTAGTAAGAACGCCTTCATTGTTCGACGAATAATGAGGAAAGGGCCCTTGTAAGGATAGTGTTAGTGGTGGTTTGCTGCTATCATTGTGCATGGAAACATGTGATATCTTGTGCAATTCTGTCGATATGTGTGCATGGAGTAAATTTTCCTTTAACTTTGCATAGTGCTTTAGATTATCGGAGGAGATTGTAGTCGGGAAAAAACTCGGCAGGGACAACCAATGGGTTGCCATACGCCATATCAGCTGCCAAGATTTCCAAGGGGTTTTTAGGAGTGGTCCTTAGTCCCAGGAGGACCCAGTGAACCTGGGTAACCCTGTTAGAGTCCTTGCAGCTGAAAATAAAAGCTGCTTTAAGGGTGCAATGAAAAAGCTAAACTATTCTGTTACAAGCAGGGTTGTAGCAGGTTGTCTGATGTAGGGTGATTCACAGGAGGGTTGGTAATATGTCCACAACTGAGAGGCAAGAGTGTTACATCTGCCATAAGTAATATACTAAATCTCGCTATCCACCCTGAGAGTGATGTAGATATACATGGAGCAGACATTGCAGTTTCCATGGGAATGACTTTAGACCAACGAGTGCAGCGGTCGATGACAGTTGACATGTAATAATGTTCTTGTAATGATGGTACAGGCCCAACAACATCGAGGTAAATGTGGGCAAAGCAACACCGAGATAGAGGAAAGGTGACCACATCTGAATCTGTGGTAATGTACTTTTCTAGTTTGGCATGAAGTACAAGCACAGACCCAATCCTTAGCCTCATTAGTAATGCCGGGACAAATGAACTTCATTTTCAGTAACCTTGCAGTAGATTGGAGCGAGGGATGTGAAATGGCATAAATAAAATCAAACATCTATCAGCGCATAAGAGCAGGTATCCATAGTAAAGGTCTACCAGTGCTGATGTCACAAAGAAGGGTAGTGTTGGATTCGTCGAGACTGATGTCTTCCTAATGAAGGGATGTGCGGGATACCCTACTTGCTTGGTATTCAGGATCTTTTTGTTAGGCTTCTGCCAAGGCGTTGTAATCCAATCCCAGATGAATGACGGCCAATGTGTTTCTTGACAGGGCATCTGCAAGGGAATTAACTTTCCCAGGGACTTGTTGAAGAGTGCAATTGTATTCAGCCATGGCAGAGAGATGTCTGCATTGACGGACAGAACAGGCGTCAGACTGATGAATGAATATTTGCACCAGAGGTATGTGGCGCATGCGAATGATGAACGGGGTACCTTCAAGAAGTGGTGAAATTGACGAAAAGAAACAAGTAAAAATAGAATATTTTAAGAACAGTAACAATAGATAGAATAGTGTACCCTCAAGCAAGAAAACTCTATCCCAAGACAGTGGAAGACCATGGTATGAAGGTTATGCCACTACCCAAGACTAGAGAACTATGGTTTGATTTTGGACTGTCCTTCTCCTAGAAGAGTTTCTTACCATAGCTAAAGAGTCTCTTCCACCCTTATCAAGAAGAAAGTAGCCACTGAACAATTACAGAGCAGTAACCACTTGGGTGAAGAAGCATATGCCAGACTATTCGGTGTATCTGTAGGCAAAGGGAAAGTGAACCATAACCAGAAAGATGGATCCAGTGCAATAATGTTTTACCAGTCAAAGACCCCATACCTCTCGTTGCAGTAGTATATCAACGGGTGGCTGGTGCCCTGGCCAACCTACTACCTATACCATTACCATGAAATGAACAAAAGAATATTTTTTTTTTTATTCAACATACTCAATTTTGTGAGATCTTGGTAGTGATTTTCTTCCGATCAAAATTATTTAGAGGATGTTATTCTTAACGAATATATTTAATTAACTATTACCATAATGACAAATGACTGACCTAATAACGAAAGATTTGTGTCCTCTTCATATAGGAATTTCCTGAGTATTGATAATATAGCTAACCTTGAAACAGAATCAAAATATCACACATAACGCTAATTATGCAAATATATGCTTGAATTATCAACTTCACTTCACATTTTTTCTTTTTTATTTCCATCTACAAAAACAGTATCCTCAGCAATTGTTGCAATAAAATAGAAATTGATATCTGACTATAATATTTTACTTTGAATCCAAATCACGAAAAAACAAGCATGGAGTAAAATCCAGTACAACTGTGCGTGCAGAATATATGGATTCTGCCAGGTACATAAATTGATAAATGGAGAAGTTGAAAGGTAGAAATTAAAACAATCGGGGGAAAAGGTTAACAGGTCGGGACCGAAAGCACTGGAAAAATTATATAACACTGAAGTGGGCTGTTTCAGAATAGCGTAATACTAAGACAGAGAGAGAGAGAGAGAGAGAGAGAGAGAGAGAGAGAGAGAGAGAGAGAGAGAGAGAGAGAGAGAGAGGGAGAGAGAGAGAGAGAGATTAATCGTTGGAGATCTTTGAAAGTGGTAGTAAAGGTGCATATTTAGAAGATATCAAGCAGTGCCTTGATATAATACTTTAAACTGCGAAAAAGATATCTAGTAGCTAAGTAGATTGTACAAGTCGCCACTTAGGGGATAACTGAGAGGTGAGGTGAATGCATATCATTTATTTCAGCTGACAGCGAGCTTATATACAAGAGCCTTCAATGGAAGAAGGTCACAAAAATTTAAACACATTAATGAATGAGAAGACAGGCTTGGACTGGTTCTGTTAACAGTGAGATGTGAAGCGGGATATAAAATTAAAATGAAAATACCATTACAGTGTACATGTGTTTGTGGAACACGTGGGGGTACATGGCTTCCCCCCCTAAAAAAGAGGGGCGTACTTTTGGTGGGTCATCTAACAGAAGAAACACTGGTTTAAGGTGATCAATAGAGACCCACTGTTCTTTGCCATGAATGTTTAGTAAGAACGCCTTCATTGTTCGACGAATAATGAGGAAAGGGCCCTTGTAAGGATAGTGTTAGTGGTGGTTTGCTGCTATCATTGTGCATGGAAACATGTGATATCTTGTGCAATTCTGTCGATATGTGTGCATGGAGTAAATTTTCCCTTAACTTTGCATAGTGCTTTAGATTATCGGAGGAGATTGTAGTCGGGAAAAAACTCGACAGGGACAACCAATGGGTTGCCATACGCCATATCAGCTGCCAAGATTTCCAAGGGGTTTTTAGGAGTGGTCCTTAGTCCCAGGAGGACCCAGTGAACCTGGGTAACCCTGTTAGAGTCCTTGCAGCTGAAAATAAAAGCTGCTTTAAGGGTGCAATGAAAAAGCTAAACTATTATGTTACAAGCAGGGTTGTAGCAGGTTGTCTGATGTAGGGTGATTCACAGGAGGGTTGGTAATATGTCCACAACTGAGAGGCAAGAGTGTTACATCTGCCATAAGTAATATACTAAATCTCGCTATCCACCCTGAGAGTGATGTAGATATACATGGAGTAGACATTGCAGTTTCCATGGGAATGACTTTAGACCAACGAGTGCAGCGGTCGATGACAGTTGACATGCAATAATGTTCTTGTAATGATGGTACAGGCCCAACAACATCGAGGTAAATGTGGGCAAAGCAACACCGAGATAGAGGAAAGGTGACCACATCTGAATCTGTGGTAATGTACTTTTCTAGTTTGGCATGAAGTACAAGCACAGACCCAATCCTTAGCCTCATTAGTAATGCCGGGAAAAATGAAATTCATTTTCAGTAACCTTGCAGTAGATTGGAGCGAGGGATGTGAAATGGCATAAATGAATTCAAACATCTATCAGCGCATAAGAGCAGGTATCCATAGTAAAGGTCTACCAGTGCTGATGTCACAAAGAAGGGTGGTGTTGGATCCGTCGAGACTGATGTCTTCCTAATGAAGGGATGTGCGGGATACCCTACTTGCTTGGTATTCAGGATCTTTTTGTTAGGCTTCTGCCAAGGCGTTGTAATCCAATCCCAGATGAATGACGGCCAATGTGTTTCTTGACAGGGCATCTGCAAGGGAATTAACTTTCCCAGGGACTTGTTGAAGAGTGCAATTGTATTCAGCCATGGCAGAGAGATGTCTGCATTGACGGACAGAACAGGCGTCAGACTGATGAATGAATATTTGCACCAGAGGTATGTGGCGCATGCGAATGATGAACGGGGTACCTTCAAGAAGTGGTGAAATTGACGAAAAGAAACAAGTAAAAATAGAATATTTTAAGAACAGTAACAATAGATAGAATAGTGTACCCTCAAGCAAGAAAACTCTATCCCAAGACAGTGGAAGACCATGGTATGAAGGTTATGCCACTACCCAAGACTAGAGAACTATGGTTTGATTTTGGACTGTCCTTCTCCTAGAAGAGTTTCTTACCATAGCTAAAGAGTCTCTTCCACCCTTATCAAGAAGAAATTAGCCACTGAACAATTACAGAGCAGTAACCACTTGGGTGAAGAAGCATATGCCAGACTATTCGGTGTATGTGTAGGCAAAGGGAAAGTGAACCATAACCAGAAAGATGGATCCAGTGCAATAATGTTTTACCAGTCAAAGACCCCATACCTCTCGTTGCAGTAGTATATCAACGGGTGGCTGGTGCCCTGGCCAACCTACTACCTATACCATTACCATGAAATGAACAAAAGAATATTTTTTTTTTTATTCAACATACTCAATTTTGTGAGATCTTGGTAGTGATTTTCTTCCGATCAAAATTATTTAGAGGATGTTATTCTTAACGAATATATTTAATTAACTATTACCATAATGACAAATGACTGACCTAATAACGAAAGATTTGTGTCCTCTTCATATAGGAATTTCCTGAGTATTGATAATATAGCTAACCTTGAAACAGAATCAAAATATCACACATAACGCTAATTATGCAAATATATGCTTGAATTATCAACTTCACTTCACATTTTTTCTTTTTTATTTCCATCTACAAAAACAGTATCCTCAGCAATTGTTGCAATAAAATAGAAATTGATATCTGACTATAATATTTTACTTTGAATCCAAATCACGAAAAAACAAGCATGGAGTAAAATCCAGTACAACTGTGCGTGCAGAATATATGGATTCTGCCAGGTACATAAATTGATAAATGGAGAAGTTGAAAGGTAGAAATTAAAACAATCGGGGGAAAAGGTTAACAGGTCGGGACCGAAAGCACTGGAAAAATTATATAACACTGAAGTGGGCTGTTTCAGAATAGCGTAATACTAAGACAGAGAGAGAGAGAGAGAGAGAGAGAGAGAGAGAGAGAGAGAGAGAGAGAGAGAGAGAGAGGGAGAGAGAGAGAGAGAGATTAATCGTTGGAGATCTTTGAAAGTGGTAGTAAAGGTGCATATTTAGAAGATATCAAGCAGTGCCTTGATATAATACTTTAAACTGCGAAAAAGATATCTAGTAGCTAAGTAGATTGTGCAAGTCGCCACTTAGGGGATAACTGAGAGGTGAGGTGAATGCATATCATTTATTTCAGCTGACAGCGAGCTTATATACAAGAGCCTTCAATGGAAGAAGGTCACAAAAATTTAAACACATTAATGAATGAGAAGACAGGCTTGGACTGGTTCTGTTAACAGTGAGATGTGAAGCGGGATATAAAATTAAAATGAAAATACCATTACAGTGTACATGTGTTTGTGGAACACGTGGGGGTACATGGCTTCCCCCCCTAAAAAAGAGGGGCGTACTTTTGGTGGGTCATCTAACAGAAGAAACACTGGTTTAAGGTGATCAATAGAGACCCACTGTTCTTTGCCATGAATGTTTAGTAAGAACGCCTTCATTGTTCGACGAATAATGAGGAAAGGGCCCTTGTAAGGATAGTGTTAGTGGTGGTTTGCTGCTATCATTGTGCATGGAAACATGTGATATCTTGTGCAATTCTGTCGATATGTGTGCATGGAGTAAATTTTCCCTTAACTTTGCATATGTGCTTTAGATTATCGGAGGAGATTATAGTCGGGAAAAAACTCGGCAGGGACAACCAATGGGTTGCCATACGCCATATCAGCTGCCAAGATTTCCAAGGGGTTTTTAGGAGTGGTCCTTAGTCCCAGGAGGACCCAGTGAACCTGGGTAACCCTGTTAGAGTCCTTGCAGCTGAAAATAAAAGCTGCTTTAAGGGTGCAATGAAAAAGCTAAACTATTCTGTTACAAGCAGGGTTGTAGCAGGTTGTCTGATGTAGGGTGATTCACAGGAGGGTTGGTAATATGTCCACAACTGAGAGGCAAGAGTGTTACATCTGCCATAAGTAATATACTAAATCTCGCTATCCACCCTGAGAGTGATGTAGATATACATGGAGCAGACATTGCAGTTTCCATGGGAATGACTTTAGACCAACGAGTGCAGCGGTCGATGACAGTTGACATGCAATAATGTTCTTGTAATGATGGTACAGGCCCAACAACATCGAGGTAAATGTGGGCAAAGCAACACCGAGATAGAGGAAAGGTGACCACATCTGAATCTGTGGTAATGTACTTTTCTAGTTTGGCATGAAGTACAAGCACAGACCCAATCCTTAGCCTCATTAGTAATGCCGGGACAAATGAACTTCATTTTCAGTAACCTTGCAGTAGATTGGAGCGAGGGATGTGAAATGGCATAAATGAAATCAAACATCTATCAGCGCATAAGAGCAGGTATCCATAGTAAAGGTCTACCAGTGCTGATGTCACAAAGAAGGGTGGTGTTGGATTTGTCGAGACTGATGTCTTCCTAATGAAGGGATGTGCGGGATACCCTACTTGCTTGGTATTCAGGATCTTTTTGTTAGGCTTCTGCCAAGGCGTTGTAATCCAATCCCAGATGAATGACGGCCAATGTGTTTCTTGACAGGGCATCTGCAAGGGAATCAACTTTCCCAGGGACTTGTTGAAGAGTGCAATTGTATTCAGCCATGGCAGAGAGATGTCTGCATTGACGGACAGAACAGGCGTCAGACTGATGAATGAATATTTGCACCAGAGGTATGTGGCACATGTGAATGATGAACGGGGGTACCTTCAAGAAGTGGTGAAATTGATGGACAGACAAGTGCACCGCAAGCATTTGCAGTCGGAGGTAGAGCAGCCGTATTCCGTTTTGGACATTCTACTGAAGAAGGCCAATGGGCAGAGCGAGCGAGCTTTTACTCACCTGCTTGAGTACTGCACGGATATTGACGTCCGTGGCATAAGTGTAGAGAAGGATGAGGTGCATGGGGCACAGGAAAAGGGAGAGCAACAGATGTTGATAGGGCATTCTTTGCGATGCAGAAGACTGCTTCTTCAAGCGGACTCCACTTCACGTCTTTTGGCTAGACCTTGAGGGAGGCTTGGAGGGGATCAAGAGTAACAGCAATGGCTTAAAGGAAACAGTGATATTAGTTTATCGTTTACAATAATTCTTGCAAAGCTTTGATGATTAAGGGCTAGGGGAAGTTCTGAATGGTTGCTATCTTATCAGGGAAGGGGTGGATTTCTTCAGGAGTGATGCGGTGCCCTAAGAACAATATTTCGTTGGCACCAAAGGTAAACTTGTCATAGGGGACTACAAAGCCGTTTTATTGTAGGCAGTCAAGCACGACGTGTAGGTGATGGAGGTGTTCCTTTTTGGAGGCAGAGAATATAAGTATATCATCTACATTACATATATAAAAGGGGAGGACCCCTAAGATGCCTTCCACGAGATGTTGAAAAGTTACCCCAGCATTATGAAGGCCAAAACAGGAGTAACAGCAGGTGTATGTACCGAAAGGGTTGGTAATGGCTGTCTTGGAGGTATCTCTTGGGTTCATGGGCCCTGATGATACCCCTTCAGGAGGTCAAACATGAAAAAAAAAAACCTTCTCTTTGTGCAAGTAGGAGGTCACGTCGGCATTGTGTGGGAAGGGGTAGCGATCCGGTTATGTTTGCATGTTTAGGAGCCTGTAATCCCCTATATAGACGCATCGAGCCATGTTTCTTTTGAACAAAGTGTGATATGTGACGACCATGGGATGGAGGGCTTTTGTCAAAGTCCCTTTTCTTCAATTTGGTGTACAAACGATCCAATGCCAGATGCTTAATCAGGCGAACACTTTGTGCCAGTCACTTTGATATGGCGATGAATATCGTTTTTAGCTGGAACCGTGTGAGTTTGGTGAAGTTCTGGTCGTAAGGCTGCATATTTTGAGGATATTAAGCAGTGCCTTGATATAATACTTTAAACTGTTTGGAGGTTTGCGTAGGCATCCATGGGTGTGCTGATGTGGAGAGTTAGAGCGGAGGCAACAGTTTAAAGGGGTGTGGATGAGCAAGAGTTTGTGTTGACTAGCCGTCTGCGAGGTACATCGACCAGGAGGTGATAATGTGAGAGCAAATATGTGCTGAGGACTGGCAATGTGATGTCAGCAACGAAAAATGTCCAGTGATATTTGATGCTTCCATACGCGAATGTTAGGTTCTCATAAACATGGGTGGTGATCACAGAATGTTTGGCAGTTACTAAGTGGATGTCAAGAGATTTAGACAGACTACGTCATATCCTGGCCGGGGCCTTGGCACAAGAGAATGGTAAGCTCCCATGTCTCCAAAAAATAGCACACCAATACTGCATCTGCATCATGTATAAAGAAAAGATTACGTCCTACTTAAATGCTTTTTGGCCACTGATAAAAGTTCACACATTTCTTCGCAGCAGCCCCAAATCTTGAGTTTTATTAGCATCACTACAGCTGATGAGCATCAGTAGGTGGCTGTACAAGTTACAGGTTGGATAGTGAGCGAGTTGTGGGTAGTGGGCAGCTAGCTGTGTGGTCGCTCAAGCACGTCACATGGTGGGTGTCTGGGTCCTACTACAAACACATCAGCTTCGGTCAATGTTGATAGTTGTCTTCTTCAGGAGTGGTGGAGTTGAAACCCTTGAATATGGTGAAGTGACTGTCTATAAGAGCACAGACTTTGGTCATCAGGTCCTTCATAGGCAAAATATAGACATCGGGGAGGGCAGCATATAGTGGTTCGGGTAAGCGCATTACCCAAAAGGCACAAAGAATGTTCACCTCATGATGAGAGCCGACTGCGGCAGGTTACAAGAAAGCAGTACTGGTTATTTTCTAAAGAGGGAGCGAAGCCCTTTGGTTCCTCAACAGTTGTTGAGAGAACTAAAAATGTTTGGATATACGGGTGGTCGGTGATGGCGAGTGCTGCTCCAGGATGTATATTTTGAGGACATCATATATTATTGGAGCGTCCCCTTTCTTTCAGAGAAAATCAGAGATTCCTGGGAAAGTGTTCTTGGGGATTACCGCAAAATTATTGTCAGGTTTGGTGCTTGACTGAGAGACTCCCTTGGGACATAACTGGACCTCGGTGCACTGAAACAAGTCAAATGCCTCTGTACAGGTAAAAAGTGGTAGTTTCATGGATGTGGCGTTAATAGAAGAGTCAGTGTCAGAAGCCGGCATCATCAAACACTAACACTGCATGAAAGGGGAAAGGCAAGAGGGCGGAGGGCACTTTGGTGGTTACCTTTGTGCAATGAACCTGTTTGGTGATAACTGAAGGGCGAGACGAATGGAGCTCAATTTATTTCAACAAACAGTGAGCTCATATAGAAGAGCCTTCAATTGAAAAAGGTCGTAAGACTTCAAACACATCATTCCATGAAATATCTTTTCAATAAAGTCTTTTCAATCTATATCCTCATCTTTATATTCCGGCCTAGTTTAAGTGTCAACCATACTAAAATGCCTACTTCACAATTCCCAATTTAGACGAACTTAACCCTGGAACGGTACGGTGGGTCGTCCACGACCCCGAGCGTGAAAAAAAAACAGGTTTTTCTCACGTGACTCACTCCCGTGACTGAATTTGTGGGTGATCGACCTGCAGTAGGTGTCTCGCCTACACGCTCTAGTAGTGTCCAGATGTGCATTGCTGTAGCTGTACTCCTTCCCCGATATCTGAGACGCGTCGGGGTCGAGCGCGACCGAGTTTACCCTTCTAAGGTAATTTGCATAATTATCAAAGTTATTACGTATTATAAAATTGTCGTAGAATGGTGCAACTTGTATAGGTTATCAGTTGTGGAAAGTCTTGGTGGATTGTTTGGCTACCATGTGCATGATTTTTTTTTTAGTTAAAATGTCGTTCATCACCACAAAGACCATTTTACCACGAGTGCCCCTTTTTAATTTTTTTTTTCATTTTTTTGCCAAGTAATTTTTCCGTAAGATATTGCCAAATAGTGTCGTAAAACTTTTGCTTTTTTAGTGTTGGAAAGTGTGTCTAGATGATCTGGCTACCCATGCGTGACTTTTTTTTTGTCATATACGACGTAGTTATTGGTATATGGGGTATTTAACTGCGGTTGCCAATTTCTGTTTTTTTTTCAATATTTGTAAAAATTTACTACGTAGTAAGGAATTGCCGTATATTATTAATTTTTTTTTCATGTTTATGTGTTAGAAAATGTGCCTTGATGGTTGGGCTAACACGTGCATGTCTTTTTTTTTATCTGAGATGCCGTATATTAGAATGTTGGGCATTTTTCTGCGAGTGCCCCTTTTTATTTGTTTTGCATTTTTTTGCTTAGTCATGTTACCGTAAGGAATTGGCAAGTAGTGTCGCAAAACTTATATTTTTATAGTGTTGGAAAGTGTTTTTAGATGATCTGGCTACTCATGCCTATCTTTTTTTTTAGCCAGATATAGAGTATATATAGGTATGTGTTCGATTTTCCTGTGATTGCCATTTTTTCGTTTTTTCCCATTTCTTTCAAAATTACTACGTACTAAGGAACTATTACAGAGAAATGATTCATTTAGATGTTTATTTGTCGGAAAATGTGCCTTGATGGTTTGCCAAGCACGTGGCTGAAATTTTTTCTTCTGAAATGCGTATAATAAAATGTTGGCCATTTTTCCGCGAGTGCCCCTTTTTATTTGTTTTGCATTTTTTTACTTAGTCATGTTACCGTAAGGAATTGGCAAGAAGTGTCGCAAAACTTATATTTTCATAGTGTTGGAAAGTGTTTCTAGATGATCTGGCTACCCATACCTATCTTTTTTTTTAGCCAGATATAGAGTATATATAGGTCTGTGTTCGATTTTCCTGTGATTGCCATTTTTTTGTTTTTTCTCATTTCTTTCAAAATTACTACATACTGAGGAACTATCACAGAGTAATGATTCATTTATATGTTTATTTGTCGGAAAATGTGCCTTGATGGTATGCCTAGCACGTGGCTGAAATTTTTTTTTCTGAAATGCCGTATATTAGAATGGCCATTTTTCCGCGAGTGCCCCTTTTTATTTGTTTTGCATTTTTTTGCTTAGTCATGTTACCGTAAGGAATTGGCAAGTAGTGTCGCAAAAATTATAATTTTATAGTGTTGAAAAGTGTTTCTAGATGATCTGGCTACCCATGCCTATCTTTTTTTTTAGCCAGATATGGCGTATATATAGGTATGTGTTCGATTTTCCTGTAATTGCCACTTTTTCGTTTTTTCCCTTTTTATTTCAAAATTACTACGTACTAAGGAACTATCACAGAGTAATGATTCATTTATATGTTTATTTGTCGGAAAATGTGCCTTGATGGTTTGCCTAGCACGTGGCTGATTTTTTTTTTTTTTTCTGAAATGCCGTATATTAGAATGGCCATTTTTCCGCGAGTGCCCCTTTTTATTTGTTTTGCAATTTTTTGCTTAGTCATGTTACCGTAAGGAATTGGCAAGTAGTGTGGCTAAAATTATAATTTTATAGTGTTGGAAAGTGTTTCTAGATGATCTGGCTACCCATGCCTATCTTTTTTTTTATCCAGATATGGCGTATATATAGGTATGTGTTCGATTTTCCTGTGATTGCCATTTTTTTCGTTTTTTCCCATTTCTTTCAAAATTACTACGTACTAAGGAACTATCACAGAGAAATGATTCATTTAGATGTTTATTTGTCGGAAAATGTGCCTTGATGGTTTGCCTAGTACATGGCTGAAATTTTTTTTTTCTGAATTTCCGTATATTAAAATGTTAGCCCTTTTTCCGCGAGTGCCCCTTTTTATTTGTTTTGCATTTTTTTGCTTAGTCATGTTACCGTAAGGAATTGTCAAGTAGTGTCGCAAATCTTGTATTTTAAAGTGTTGGAAAGTGTTTCTAGATGATCTGGCTACCCATGCCTATCTTTATTTTTAGCCAGATATATATATATATATAGGTAGGTATGTGTTCGATTTTCCTGCGATTGACACTTTCGTTTTTTCCCATTTCTTTCAAAATTACTACGTACTAAGGAACTATCACAGAGTAATGATTCATTTAGATGTTTATTTGTCGGAAAATGTGCCTTGATGGTTTGCCTAGTACGTGGCTGAAATTTTTATTTTTTCTGAAATGCCGTATATTAGAATGTTAGCCATTTTTCCGCGAGTGCCCCTTTTTATTTGTTTTGCTTTTTTTGCTTAGTCATGTTACCGTAAGGAATTGGCAAGTAGTGTCGCAAAACTTGTATTTTTATAGTGTTGGAAAGTGTTTCTAGATGATCTGGCCACCCATGCCTATCTTTATTTTTAGCCAGATATAGCGTATATATAGGTATGTGTTCGATTTTCCTGCGATTGACACTTTTTCGTTTTTTCCCATTTCTTTCAAAATTACTACGTACTAAGGAACTATCACAGAGTAATGATTCATTTAGATGTTTATTTGTCGGAAAATGTGCCTTGATGGTTTGCCTAGTACGTGGCTGAAATTTTTTTTTTTATTCTGAAATGCCGTATATTAGAATGTTAGCCATTTTTCCGCGAGTGCCCCTTTTTATTTGTTTTGCTTTTTTTTGCTTGGTCATGTTACCGTAAGGAATTGGCAAGTAGTGTCGCAAAACTTGTATTTTTATAGTGTTGGAAAGTGTTTCTCGATGATCTGGCCACCCATGCCTATCTTTATTTTTAGCCAGATATGGCGTATATAGAGGTATGTGTTCGATTTTCTTGCGATTGCCACTTTTCGTTTTTTCCCATTTCTTTCAAAATTACTACGTACTAAGGAACTATCATAGAGTAATGATTCATCTAGAGGTTTATTTGTCGGAAAATTTTGTTTACTTCTCTTTTGATTGAATATCATCAAATTTTTTTAGCTAAAATATTATATTGTTTTACCTTTTTTTTTCGATTTTATTTCCCTTCAAAAATTTTTTTAGGGGTCAGAATTTTAATTTTATAGTCGTAAAATAATCGACAATTATCCAGCAACCCACCATACAATTTCTATGCATATCCAAGAATAATTAGATTAGTAAATAACACCTTGAAATTGACATACCCTTTCTACATTTCAAGTGGCAGATTAGGGAGTCTGAGTCAGTGTGGTTGGCGGCCATTTTGTGGACATATCCGAAGCTTAAGTTGCCCTATCTATATATATTCTTGTTCCCTATAGAATTTGTGATATATTGGTATATTTTTACCTGCGTAAATATCATATTATATATTAAATATATGTATTTTTTTTACGAAATTTCTAAGTACTCAAAAAATTACCTTTAGATATGGCCCCTGATATAAATGTAATTTACAAAATAATGAAGATTTTTTTACATATTTCTATTTTAGGATAACATATGTCTATTCCCTAAAAAAAATATCCACTTCCTATTTCATTTGGGTACCCCAAAAAATTCATGAAATTTGGACAATTTTTTTTTTGCCAAAAAAAGTTACCCTTTTTTTCTCATTTCAGATCTTCACCTCCATGGGTCTGACTTCATCCAAAATACATCAAGATGTGTCCTAACCATTCAAGAATCAATTCCTAAAAGGATTTGTGCATATATGTATAAAAATTTTTTTATGAATTTTTATGTAAGGTCTTTTTTTCTACTTAATTTTTTAAAATATTTATAATAAATAGTTTTTCTGCAGATGAGTAGTATTTATCTTTACAGTTGTTTTAAGCATTCATTGAAGTTTTTTTTGGCAAAAGAAAAAAGGAGGTTACTGCAAAAACTGATTTTTCAAGAATTTTTTTTGTCGTCGGGGTCGCGCGCGTCCGAGTATACCCTTAAAGTGGTGTCCGAGGAGCGTACCTATCCAGGGTTAACCGAAATATGTCTCATTGCTGTATAGGATATGACTTTTTTTTACACCTTATTTGACAAACTATGTTCAGTCTAAAACAAGTATTTGAAAAAATGTTATATATATATATATATATATATATATATATATATATATATATATATGCGTAAAAATCACATTAAAACGTGCTGCTCAGATGCAGTAGAACCACAGGGAAAAAGTAAAATACGAAATATACACTTAAGTCCTGACTAGTTTCGTGATACTTCCTCAGAG
>NW_027168886.1:0-7500 GCF_036898095.1 Palaemon carinicauda | reverse complement strand
ATGCTTAAACTCTTAAAGAACATCCATAAAATAATTGATAAACTTACTAACTTTACATATATAGCGGCATGGAGCCAGTTACAAAAATTCACACAATGCCAATAGTCACTACAACACAATATAATAAAAATCACCTTTAAATTCTTTTGTATCGTTTCGACACAGGATTTACGTTGGGGCATAGAATGACTTTGGAAAGGACACACTAAATGTACTAAGAGCAAGTGAGGGATACACTTTGGATCTTTCCTAGGACGGCTGTTTTCCATCTCCCCCATGCATTCTTGGGAACGTTTATATATGAATTAGTTACTTCCAGAAGATTCTAGAACCTAGATCTGGAAGATTGGAGGTTCGCTTAAGGCATAAGGATTGCCAATGATTGCTCTCTTGGACGCATACCAATGCAGAACGAGACGACTCTCTCTCAACTAGCTGCACCCATCTTTGCCATCAGAAATAAAGGAAAAAGACAAAATCTAACACTAGGGTTTTTGAGAACCTTCCAAAACACATGACACATAGGAATTGCGTATTTTCTCACAAAAATGATGCAATACCTCCTAAAAATAGAGAAAAAAAACTTCATAAAATCCCTTGTTCATATATCTTATGGATCTTATATCAGTCCCAAACAGCTTACGTGAGACTTCGTAACAATATATGTGAAATAAAAAGATAATTTTCCTAAAAACAACGTAAATTTACATATAGTGACTTGTATGAAGAATACAATAAAATTAACGATGAAAGTCTTACGTGATTTACATAACCAAATGATATTTTCATCAGAGGAATTCATCTTAAGAGTTGGCTCTTCAGCTCTTCATTGCACATCTGGAAACGTAATGTAAATAATATACCCGAGTAACTTATCTACTGTATGCTTTACCGGCTTTGTAAGAGTATATATATATATATATATATATATATATATATATACTGTATATGTGTGTGTGTCTTTTTAAAGTTTCACTATAAAAGAAATTAGTTTTTATAGTTGTCACTGCTTTTACCATGTTTTATTTCGATTGTTCATTATTTCTCATATAGTTTATTTATTGAATTATTTCCTTTCTTCAAAACGATATATTTCCTGTAGAAGCCTGTGGCTTATAACTTCCTGCCTTTTCAACTAAGGTTGTAGCATAGCTAGTAAATATATATATATATATATATATATATATACATACATATATATATATATATATATATATATGTGTGTGTGTGTGTGTGTGTAGAAATCACGAAAGCTGACACGTGATGAATATAAAATGTATTATAGCCACGAAAGGAAAAATGAAGAAGAAAATTTTAATCATGAGGGCTTTGTTTCAATCATTAATTCATTTGTACCATCAATAAAATTCACTATAGAAAATGAAGAAAATAACCGTTTCCCATTTTTAGACATTTTAATAGTTAGAGAAACAGATAAATTTAAGTTTTCCATATATAGAAAGCCTACAAATAATTTTTCATATGTACATTTCTACTCCGGTCACTCTAAAAATATTAAGCATTCAGTTTTTTCCTCCATGTACCTTAGGGCATTGAGAATTTGTAGCCCAGATTACATTGAGGAGGAGTTCACTAAAATAGAAAAAATTGCAACAGATCTTTGTTATCCTAAATATTTGTTAGAAAAATGTATGAATAAGGCTAAAAAAACATTTTATAGTGTACAATTAGAGAGAAAGGAAACAATTAATAATATGCTTTGTTTGCCATTTCATGTTTGTTTTTTAGATGTTATACCCCTTTTGAAAAAACTAGACATTTCTCTAGTGTTTAAATATAATTGTACATTAAAAAACATGTTAATTAAGAATAGTTCTGGAAATGATAATAATGTAATATATAGCATTCCTTGTTCAGAGTGTAACCTATTTTATGTTGGCCAAACATCAAAAAGTATACCAGTCAGATTAAAACAACATCAGGTGGCCGTCTCCAGGGGTTCTCTTAATAATGCCTTGGCCTCTCACTGGTTAGGGTCAAGTCACAGAATTGGCTGGTCAAAGACGGAAAAAGTAATCCATGTAAATGACTATTCCCAAAGGAATATTGTTGAATCATTTTTAATCTCCTGTACTCAAGGTAAAAATTTGAATCTAAGCCCAGGTCTGTTTTCCGTTAATCCAGTATTATCCTTTTATCTAAAATCTGACTTCTCCGGAATTATTAAGAAACTGACAGCTGTTGGATCCCCTTCTCCAGTATAAATACGATGCCTTTGTATATGTATTCTCATTGCTGAGTTTGATAATGTCCTGAGTGGATGAAAGTACTAACTCCAATCAAGTCTTTTTCATTTTTCCTTTTGTGGCTATAATACATATATATATGTATATATATATATATATATATATATACATGTCCTATGTCGATGGATAATGAGACATCAGAACAAAAGGTTCGTGAGTATACTATACTGTACGGCCAGCACTCTCAGGCGAGCGGCTCATTTCAGAGAACGCACAAAGGCAACTAACTACCCCTGGTTATCAAGATGCAATCTTGCTACTGCAACAGGCTGAATAGTTAGGTTTTGCGGAATTTTCATGATTATAGATTTCATTTACCTCAACTTACAACACTTATCTTCATAAAAGAATTAGGACATTACTTCCCCTACCGAGCTCCTCACTCCGGGAGGAAGTGCGCAATCCCCCTCACTAGACTATGATATATGGAGGACACTCCGAACCGGAATAGGCAGAGCATTTACTAAACATAATGTATATATATATATATATATATATATATATATATTTATATATATATATATATATATATATATATAAATCACTCCCAAAAATAACATATCTTCCACAAATTAAAGAATTCGGAAATGAAATATTGCAAAAAACAAATTTGCACAATACAATATAAATAATTCCAATCATTTCTTCTTAGGATCTCTGCAATTAAATACAGGATACCCAAATTGAAAAAGATCATATCAACATCAGTATTATACAACCTCATCAATAACCTCCCTCTGGTTGAGGGCAATACGGGCGTTTTGGGCGGGACAGGGTAGGAACTGATATTCCTTAATCCCTCGATTTAACTTGTCCGGTTTTACAGCACAATTCTGCAACATTACTCACCACCACCGTTTAGCCATTTATTTAGATAACTACTACACTTGCACTGGCAACTATCAACCAGTGGCCACTAGACGATTTCCAGAGAAAATCATTCAAATTCCCGACCTTCTCTTATAACATTAAGTATAAGGTTTTCACATCTACACATTCTCTAACATTGCCTATCCTCAAGGCTGAACATAAATGCCGCAACCACTTGTTATTCGTGAACCGCCCCGTCCCAGCAAACAGGAATCATATAAATGCATGAATAATACAGCATCCGCCTGACGGATCTCACCTGACCTATTTAACTTTTGATTGTTTTTAGGTTCACTCAGTAGTATGTCACATGTATTACCACACTCAGCAATATTACCACAACAATTTATGTATACATTAAGCTCAACATAAGAACACATTGTTATCATCAAGTTTATTTAAAACACCTCAAAACAGGGAATGAGGTCTGTTCAAACTACAGTAACAGCAAAGGAAAAAAGAATTCTACTCATCAACTCGAGGAAGGTCACGTATGCAGGGGTAAGGAGGAACACTGTGACGGACACATTAAAACTACCTTTTCAGGCACCACTTGTATGTATGCCTGATAATGTTCAGACACTGCACCATTAATAATGCTTTTTATCACTACAGTGTTAGATTTAACTATCTTTACTCGGTACGGACCCAAATTCTCTGGCTCTAGTTTGTGTTTCCTAGGTTGTAATCGTTTCAAATACACACGATCACCCACAAATACTTTTACCTGTGCGGTTTTGAGCCGACCATCATACTTTGACCTGTGTTTCACCTTAGTTCTTTTCAAAAATGTTTCAGTGGTGTTCACTAATCTTCTCAATATATTTACTAAATATACATGGTATTTTTCAGTTGAATAATTTAGCCATTTTTGGCGAAATAATCAGAACCGTATATGGTAACACAGGATCCTGTCCATGAACTAAAAAGAAAGGCGTGTCCCTGAGCGAATCATTATATGCAATGAATTAGAGCTAGCTCAGCTGTAGGAAGCATGGTGTGCCAATGAAGGTCATCAGCCTCTAAGAAACGTAAAATTCGCACTACTTCCCTATAATGCGATTCCAATAAGCCATTAGTTGAAGGCCTATATGTGGTCACTGAAAAGTGTTCAATTTCATCAAGTCCGTGACCGATTTCACCACTTTATTTATAAACTCGAGACCATTATCACTTATCAAAGTTTTCGGGCAACCAAACCTAATAATGAAAGAGCACAGCGCCTGGCCTAATGAATTCACAGATTTATCCAACATTGCATAAGTATGAGTGTACCGAGTAAATGCATCCACAAATACACATAGATACTTATGTTGTGTTAAACCTGTAGGAAATGGACCTACCACATCCATATGCACTCCATAAGATTTAAATGGAATCACAGGCCTGTTTCTGGCTTCCGGGACCGTGGTTTTATGTTCTTCGTAACAGTTAAAAGCATGGCAACATTTCATATAATTCTCTATAGAATTTTTTTATTCCTAACAAAAGAAGGATTCACAGGCTCTCCTTAATGCTTTATCAATCCTTAGATGCCCTGCATACGGACTTGCATGGTTAATAATGGATAGCTCGATTAGCTAAGGAGGGAGGAAGAACTACCTGTGTACAAAATTCCCCTCCCCTCTTCTTGTAAGCACAATATAAGATATAATTTTTTATAGAAAAAATTCTCATGAGGCACATTCAGAAATAATGGATAACTCTTCGATTCCCCTTTAATCACTGCTCGCACTCTTTCCATTCATTCCTCTTTTTTCTGTCCCTCTCGAACTTCTTCTATGTCCCAGCCTCCCAGGTCAATCACACCCACATCATCATTCTGGACACCCCTGGGCATATCCTCGGCCATCCACATATATTCACCTCCACTGCTCATATGTCTCTCTCATAATGTTTTACGATTGTTCCTCGAATTAATTCACATTCCCTTCTCTATTTTTTTTTCTATTTTGATGGGGTCTTCAATATTTTTGTTACGTTCTTCGTTCCTCTTTTTTGCCCTACTTGTTACTCCTATTATTGCACCTCTAGAGAGAGAATCCCCTACCTTGTTAGCTTTACTTTTGTAAGTGGTGGAAACTCTTTATATTGAACTCTCACAATATCTCAATCCATCTCGCTTGTCGAGAGGTCAAATTCCCTTTGTAAAAGAGGTCGCGTAAGGGGCGATGATTCCTTTGCAACTCAATCGACTGACTTAATAAAAAGAACCTATGCCTCTCTAGAACCCAAAGAATAGCAAAAGCCTCTCGATCGAATGTACTATAATTGTTTTCTGCCCTTTTAGTGCCTGGAAAGCAAAACAAATGTGTTGCTCTCAACCTTATCATCTCGCTGAGAAACTACGCCACCAATAGCTACGCTACTCACATCTGTTGTCACTAAAAAGTACTGATCAAATCTAGGATACGCGAGGAAGTCATTGCTAGTTAAAGCAGCTTTCAAATGGATAAAAGGCCCTTTCTTCTTCCACTCCCCAATTTATTACTTTTTGTTTCTTTAAAGCATCTAAGGGTCTCACTATCCTTCCAAAACCTCCTATGAATTTATGGTAATACTCAGCGAGCCCAAGGAATCCAGCTACTTCCTTAGGGTTACGTGGTCTGGGGAAATCTCTTATAGCCGCTACTTTACTAGGGCATGGTTGGATACATTCTGGGCTTATTATAGGACCAAATAATTAGACCTGTTTATAGAAACATTTGCACTCTGACAAATTTATTTTCATACCATTATGTCGCAATGCTTCTAAAACTTTATGAAAATTATTATGTTCTTAGGCCGTTTTCCCTGTGATTATGATATCGTCTAAATAAAAACAAACATTAAGGCCAATTAAGGGAGACAATATCACCATTATTACCCTGGAGCATGCATTATCATTAGTGACTGCCTTCAACGTTCTATAATCAACACATAATCTTACCGAGCCATCTTTTTTCTTAAGAGCTATGATTGGAGAAGCCCAGGGGGATTGGCTCTCCTCAATTATCCCTTGTTGCTTTAATTTATTAATTTCCCTTTCTATCTCTCCATGGAAAAGAATGGGTAACTTGTAAGGCCTTGACCTGCTCAGCTCCGCCTGCCTAGTTTATATGCTAAAGAGTAAATGATCAATCCTCCCAGGTGTTTCATCTCCAATTGCAATTACATCGGAATAATTACAGACAATGTCACTAACAAAAGGTTGATATCAGACGGACATAGTTTTTTGCGCTTGTATAATAAAATTCTAAGGTTATTCGTCTGTGCGGGCTGGAGTTGTGGCTCCCACCATCCCATTATTAGCAATTTCACATAACTCTAATTCACATACAGAATCACTTTTTAACACAATTCTTTTATGTGACAAATCAACTATCTTTATTTCAGCTTTGTTCCTTTTTAATTCCGATAAGCCCTCTGAAATCCCATGTGCCCAATTGTCATGGGGTTTAATGACCTTGGTTCCTTCCGGAACAGGGCGACACAGGGTCACTAATATGATTGTGTCTGGGGAGACAACACTTCTCTCTCAGGTACAGTTGTTACCTTACTTAAATGTCTCTCCGTGCCTGCATAAGCACTTACTATCTCATGACTTTCTATCGGCAAAATGTACCCTGCTGTTTTTACTGTTATTGTATTTTTCCCCAAAAAAGGCATATTTGATTATTATAGATGGAATCAAATCCCAAAATAGCCTCGATTCTTGGAATTCTCACGGTTGGCAAGACAAAAAAGTCATGTGTAAACTTCACAGATCCCACCTTAAAGTTGACGATCGTTGTATGGTTTATACATACTTTATTTCCTCGTGCCATGTCCAGGGCGAGGGAAGCCGCTGACTGTAGTGGTCTTGAGGATAATCTTTTTTCAATCAGTGAAACGTTGGCTCCTGTGTCGATCAGTGCTTGAATGGATTAACCAGCAGGCCAGTCCTAATTGCTAATATTACTAGCCGGCCATTACGATATATGGGGCACTGGCCAGTGATCTCAGCTGTGATGCCGCTGCTGTCTAGTGCTGTGAGGGTGAGGTCGGGGGTGCTGATGGAGGTTCAAGAGACTGCATGATGTCCGTCGTTGTTACTCCCTTCGATGCCTCGGCTTCTGCTTTTAATTTCATGCGAAGGGGGGGGGGGGGGGTATTGATCTTCATTGTCTTCCCCTTCCTCTGCCTCATTTTCCTCAGATGTTATGCAAGGGGAGGTGTGCCTGTGACACAGCCCGCCCTCCCTTGCCTTTTTTTGGTTGGCACTCTCGAGATAGATGAACGTAGGCCGGACAATTGTAACCAGGGGCATCCTTAGGTGGTGCACTACACTCGCCGGTGCCCCTCTCCCCCACACTGCCAGCATGTGAAGTTTTTCTTACCTGCT
>NW_027168885.1:45000-53117 GCF_036898095.1 Palaemon carinicauda | reverse complement strand
ATAAGTACAGCGAGTAAGACTATAAACTTTCAAACTGGGTTACACAAGGGATTAGAAAATTTGGGAGACCCAAGCCTATATGGCTGAGGACTATGAAGCGTGAAGTAGGATATGATGTAAAAGCTCAAGATAGAGAAGACGACTTTGCGTCAATTGGGCGATGATGATGATGATGATGATCATGATGATATATATATATATATATATATATATATATATATATGATATATATATATATATATTATATATATATATGTGTGTGTGTGTTAGTGTATGTATGTATATTATATATATATATATATATATATATATATATATATATATATATATATATATATATATATATATATATGTGTGTGTGTATGTATATATATATATATATATATATATATATATATATATATATATTATATATATATGTGTGTTATGTATGTGTGTGTATGTATATATTTATATATATACATATATAAATATATATATATATATATATATATATATTATATATATATATATGTATATATATATATATATATATATATATATATATATATATATAATATATATATATTTTTGGGCTCAAGCCATGTCGTCCTGATGGAAGTTCCTATAGGGTAGCTTCCTAGGGTATATTACAACTACGGCGATATTCCCAGAGAATTTACCTTAAGGGTACCAGAATTCTAACTCCTGGAGCGAGTATCCCTCGTGAAAGGGATATCGCGACATATCAGAGGACGTATTCTAGACACGTCACATGGCAATCTACGACCTGAACAGAGATTCGTCTCGTAGGAGGGAGATTGACGAGATACGAATTCGGGAAAGAAAAAGGGGAGCCGCTCCCAAGGCTTCCCTATCCCCCGATTCGTATGCGTGCCTGGCGCCAATCCTGGCGCCATCTGTATTCCTTTTTGCGTAGCTTAACAACTCGGTGTTTTTTCCTGTTTTTCTCGCAAATCTTGGATTTATTCAGCTTTTCATGGCTTCTTCGTCTTCGTTGACCTCGGATAAGTTGAGTATAGTGTCTGTTATGTATAAATGTAGGCTCTTGGTAAAATTTTGAGTGATTAATAGGATTAATCTTTGATACAAGAGCCGTAGCCTACCAGAGGTGTCCTGGACACTGTCACTCGCTAGGTATAAATTAGTTAGTCAGAGTGACATTCCTGGTTGTTTTGCTTAATAAAATTTAGCTATTTAGCTTTACATAGGATTTCCTTTCGTGCTTAGTATTATTTGGCGAAGTATTCGCCATTCTGGCCTACGCTAGGCCATGTAGCCTAGTCGTTTGGTCCTAGTACTTAATGCATGATTATGGTTTTTTTCCGAGTGTAATTAAAATTTTATTGAAGCTTTAGGCTATATTTTATACATTTTAGACTGTGTGGAATATTTCCAAGATTGTATACGTTGAGAGTTTCGGTGAATTAGGTAATCGATTCTCTTGGTGTCTAGGCTAATTGCTTATGGAGCCTTAGTATACTTATTATACTCCCCGGTTGCTTTCTTTTCTTCGGAGAAGGTATGCAATCCTTTCCCTCTGTTTAAGCCTTGGGCTTATCCCTAAGTGGTTTTTTCCGAATTTATTTTCGATAAAACTATACTAGGGTGTTACTGTACCTTCCTGTTCCAGCAGAGTCTGGTTCAAAGAGGGACAGAACAACAGAGTTTTTAGTCTGAGTCCGTGTTGTTTGGCTTGGGGCAGAGTCTCCCTCGCTGACCTAACACTTACAAAGGGAGCTTAGCTCCCTTAGGTCACTATCGAAGGTTTCTGTAGTTATGATTCCTTCTTGTGTGATCGACCAGACTAAGTCCTGTTGCTGTTCTCGGGGAGGATAAATCTTCCCTTGGGAGTAGCAACGCCTTCCTTGCTTTGGTGCTCTGGAAGCTGGCAGGTATTATACTACTGCGCTGGCCCTTTCCCTTAGATCTCCCTTAGGCTAAGACAATGTTCTTGGCTGCGGGTGATCTGTCACTAAAGCAAGGTTGCAGGACCCTCTTGTCCCTTCCCCCTCTATCTCCGTAATGGCCTAGCCATTACTGTACTGTACCTTGCCGGCCGGCAGAGCTGGCCGGCAGGGGTATTACTGTACCATATGTCATCTACTTCTGGACCTAGTATAGGTTGGGATTTGGATTGACTAAGCCCATTGCCGGCCGGCAGAGACGCTGGACGGCAAGGGTCTTATGTTTTCGAGTGCTGCCCGGACCTCTCTTGGTCCCTCATCCATGCCTGCCGGCAGAGCCGGACGGCATTGGTCAAGGAAGCCTGAATTAGGTTTCTCCCCTTCCTTATATGCACTCTTTCGGTTGCCGGGCTTGGGGGGGTTGTGTACACTCTTATCCCGGCATCCATTCTATTTCTTCTAGTGCTGTACCTGTCCCGGCTTGCCGGCCTATGAGGCCGGCAGCCGGGCAGGTGTAGTCTTCTGGTTCTTTTGCTGCCGGCTGGCATCGGTCTTGTACCTTTGCCGGCCGGCTTATGTCAGTCCTTGTCTGCCGGTCACCAAGAGTGTGGCCGGCAGCTGGGTACTACCTTGTGTAGTTGCTGGCCGGCAATCATTGCCGGCCAACACTGGCTGTTGCTGGCCGGCAGCTGCTGCCGCCGGCACAGGCATTTGAACCAGAGGGCTGCCGCCCTATAGCTGTTAAGTAGTATACTTTAAAGCTAATTGTGGTGTGGTGCCGGCCGGCAAAGGCAGGCCGGCACACATCCTCCTATACTGTACTATTATTCTGTCTGTATAGCATATACAGTAAGAAGAAAACTATAGTAAAAGTTTAGGTACAGCACTGTATCTTCTAACACTATTGTGTTTTCTTGCACGGCCCTTTGCTGTTGCCCTCAGACAAGAAGCAGAGTTCTTCCCCGTCTATTATCCAGGATTTTAAAATCATTGCCTAGGTGTGAGCTCCACTGTTTCCTCTGGAAACCTTGATTGGTTACTCTAGTAGAGATAAACCATTTTGATTTTATTATCTGGAAGGCTGCAGCAATGGGTTGTGAGGGAAACACAAGTGTGTGTCTTTCATTTATGAATTGTTATGCTATACTATGCATATCCAGTGATACATAGTTCACTTGATACTCATGGAAATTTCTTCTCTTTACAGGAGGACCCTCCGAAGTGCGGAAATGTTTTCTGCAATGTCCGCAGCAAGAACCTCTGCGGACATGAGTGTTGTAGGAGACACGCAGCATGCGCTGTCTCCAAGGATGATCTCCAGTATTGGGACCCTCAGGTATGTACTGTATGCACTAACCTGATTACTGAGGCTTTTGATTCCCCTAGAACGGCGGAATCAAGGGATATAGCTAGGGAAAAGCTTCGTACTTGGGTAAGGGGCTTCAAGAAGAACACCTCTGGCCCTTATCTTCCAAGTGAGAAGATGAGGGCGTATCTTTTTCCCCAGGCATCAGCTGAGGCAGTGATTCCCCAGCCTCAAGAGGAGATCCTTCAAGATCAAGTCCAGGTGGACGAGGAAGTCGCAGATGCGATGCAAGACATCCAGTTGTGTGACAGGATGTCTGACCTGGACGAACGTTTGGAAGAAGACCTCCTGGCAGAAGGTCAGGATCAAGTTCAAACCCCGGATGTCGTAGAGGATGAGGTCGACGAGGTGTCGGCTACTCCGGTTCAGATGCCGGAGCCTATCCCCTCAACATCGGCTGGCCTCCCAGTAGAACTGGGACAGGCCCTCTCTTCGATTGTTGGAATGATCCAACAAATGCAGAAGGAGAATCAGGAGAAGGCGGCTGCAATGGAACTGCGTATGCAGTCCCTGGCAGAATCACATGGGCCCCGGAAAAGGCTCAATGTGAAAGACCTTCCCATATGCTCAGATGCTAACCCATGGAGGTATGCTGAGCACATGCCGATGACGACTGGAAAGATCGTCATCTCGGATAAGCTGGGTTCAGTTCCCCTAGAGGAGGTAGAATTCTGGCCCAGCAAGGCATCATATCCGGACTGCTATGTCCGGCTGAGAAAAGAACCAGCTTCAAGGGAGGAGACAGAGCCGAAGGAGGTCATTATTATGGACCACGCTAAGGCTCAAGCCCTACTTTCATCCTCGATGAAAGAGAGGGGCTTCTCGAATTCGAAGGTAGCTGCATTGAGCAAGAAGCTCCCTTCGTTTGTGTCCTCTCCTGATAGAGCCTTCCCCTTTTTACAGAAAGGGTTTGCGGCTGTCCTAAAGGCAGTCGAGGCCGGCAAGCCTTGCCCCTCCCTGGAGGAGTGTAAACCCTTGTCGCTGGCCCTACCTATGGACCACAAAGACTGGAAGGATGTCCATCTGACATTCTCAGTGGGAAAGTTGGAGGCTGATATTGCCGGACGGCAATTCGGCGAGGACCTCCCCAAGCTGTCCGAATCTCTTTTACGAAGAGAGTTCGAGACAAAAGAAAGACTGGCTGCCTCAATGTCTCATCAGACTACTCTCGAGACGATGGCAAGTGACCCCAAGGTCCATGAAATGTTCATGGTAGTGGCTAAGTCTCACTTAGCCACAGTGACGAAGGACCTTTATAGCTTCGTCAAGGCAAGGAGAGCTTGCAGGGAGTTCGTGTTCACCGGGGCTTCGGTGAGACACGAGCCAAGGAAGTTAATCTCCTCCAACATTTGGGGAAAAGACCTTTTCCCTACCGATGTGGTCAAAGAGGTTGTTGATAAGGCCGCCGTGGAGAATAGAAATCTTCTCCAGAAGTGGGGCCTGGCTATCAAAAGAAAATCTTCCCCGGATGAGGGTCCTCAACCAAAGAGGAAGAATATGAAGACTAGGCTACCATTTCGGCCAGCCAAGCCTTATAGACAGCAACAGCAACTGCAATTGCCTTTGCCTCCAGTGCCCCAGATGGTGGCACAAACCCCGACTGCCTTTCAGTGGGTACCCCAGGCTGTGCCAGGTCAGTCAACCACATTCGCCCCAACGTTCGAAGGACAGTCTTCTTCCTTTCGTGCAAAACCTAGAGGAGCAGCCAGAGGCTCGTCTAGGCGCCCCTCAAGGGGAAGGGGATTCAGAGGTGGTCGTGGTCAGGGAGGCAAGACCTCAGGACGGCAGTCCAAGTGAAATGATACCGGTAGGAGGGAGACTGATGAAATTTTGGGATCGCTGGACCTTCGATCCCTGGGCCCAAAGCCTACTCAAGAATGGACTGGGTTGGAGCTGGTACAGCACTCCACCCCCATGCCTTCGGTTTTTCCAACACTCCACCCCCATTTTGGAGGAGTACGTTCAAGAACTGTTGGAGAAAAATGTGATCCGAAAGGTGAAGTCCATCAAATTCCAAGGGAGGCTGTTTTGTGTTCCCAAGAAAGACTCGGAAAAGCTCAGAGTCATTCTGGACTTGTCACCACTCAACAAGTTCATAGTGAATTGCAAATTCAAGATGCTAACACTGCAACACATAAGGACCTTACTGCCCAAGAGGGCATACTCAGTCTCTATAGACTTGTCAGACGCCTATTGGCACATTCCAATCAGCCGTCGACTCTCCCCCTACCTAGGGTTCAGGCTACAACGGAAACTGTACGCCTTCAGAGCCATGCCATTCGGGCTAAACATAGCCCCAAGGATTTTCACGAAGCTTGCGAGCGCAGCTCTCAAACAATTACGCCTAAAGGGAATTCAGGTAGTAGCCTACCTGGACGACTGGCTGGTGTGGGCAGCATCCGAGACCGAATGCTTGCAAGCTTCCAGTCAGGTGATCCAGTTCCTAGAGTACCTAGGCTTCAAGATCAACAAGAAAAAGTCTCGACTTTCTCCATCCCAAAAGTTCCAGTGGCTGGGAATCCACTGGGACCTTTTGTCACACAGTTTCTCCATCCCAATGAAGAAAAGGAAGGAGATAGCGGGCTCTGTCAAGAGACTTCTAGATTCCGAAAGGATATCAAGACGCGAACAGGAGAGGGTACTAGGCTCTCTCCAGTTTGCTTCAGTGACAGACCCAGTGCTAAGAGCACAGCTAAAGGATGCAACCGGAGTTTGGAGAAGGTATGCATCAAACGCGCGAAGAGACCTGAGAAGACCAGTGCCGCCTCGGCTACGTACTCTTCTCAGACCTTGGTCCCAAGCCAGACATCTAAAGAAGTCGGTTCTTCTTCAGCCACCTCCCCCGTCGATGACGATTCACTCAGACGCCTCAAAGGAGGGATGGGGAGGTCACTCTCATCGGAAAAAAGTCCAGGGGACTTGGTCCAAGCTATTCAGGACCTTTCATATAAACTTTCTAGAAGCTATGGCAGTGCTCCTTACCTTAAAGAAAGTCTCCCCGCGTCACTCGATCCACATAAGATTGGTGACAGACAGCGAGGTGGTTGTGAGATGCTTGAATCGACAAGGGTCGAGGTCACCACCTCTCAACCAAGTGATGTTAGCCATTTTCCGATTGGCGGAAAAGAAGAAGTGGTACCTGTCGGCAGTTCACCTTCAAGGAGTCCGCAATGTGACAGCGGACGCTCTATCCAGGTTCACACCGATAGAGTCGGAATGGTCCTTAGACGCAGGATCATTTTCCTTCATTCTGAATCAAGTCCCAGAACTGCAAATAGACCTCTTTGCGACGAAAGACAACAAGAAGTTGCCCCTGTATGTGTCCCCGTACGAGGACCCCTTAGCGGAAGCAGTGGACGCAATGTCCCTCGACTGGAACAGATGGTCCAGGATTTATCTGTTCCCTCCTCACAACCTTCTGTTGAGGGTCCTCAACAAACTGAGATCCTTCAAGGGGGTAGCGGCAATAGTGGCCCACAAGTGGGCGAACAGCATGTGGTTCCCCTTGGCGTTGGAACTACAGATGAAGTTCGTGCCGCTACCACATCCAGTTCTGACCCAGCGAGTCCAGAAGTCGACTGTCTGCGCTTCATTACAGAAAACCCAGACCCTGCAGCTCATGATTTTCTCGCCCTAGCGGTGAGAAAGCGCTTCGGGATTTCGAAAGCCAGCATAGACTTCCTAGAGGAATACAAGTGCAAATCGACTAGAAGGCAATATGAGTCATCTTGGAGAAAATGGGTGGCCTTTGTAAAGGCAAAGAATCCGCAGGAGATCTCAACAGATTTCTGCTTATCTTTCTTCATCCACCTCCATGGCCAAGGATTGGCAGCTAACACGATTTCAGTGTGTAAATCGGCTTTGATGAGACCCATTTTATTTGCCTTCCAGATCGACCTAGGTAACGAGATCTTTGATAAAGTTCCGAAAGCCTGCGCTAGGCTCAGACCTTCAGCACCTCCAAAGCCCATCTCATGGTCTTTAGACAAAGTTCTTCATTTCGCCTCCTTGTTGAGCAATGAAGAATGTGCGTTAAAGGATTTGACGCAAAAAGTTATTTTCCTATTTGCACTCGCGTCCGGGGCCAGGGTTAGTGAGATCGTAGCCCTCTCGAGAGAGGCAGGTCGTGTTCAGTTCCTGGATGGGGGGGAGCTGAACCTGTTTCCGGATCCTACGTTTCTCGCCAAGAATGAGTTACCCACCAACAGGTGGGGTCCCTGGAGAATCTGTCCTCTGAAAGAAGATGCATCTCTATGTCCAGTAGAATGCCTAAAGGTCTATCTTCGTAGAACTTCAGACTTCAAGGGTAGTCAACTATTCAGGGGAGAAACATCAGGCTCAAATTTATCTCTGAATCAACTCAGAGCGAAAATGACATATTTTATTCGCAGAGCGGATCCTGACAGTACACCCGCAGGTCACGATCCGAGGAAAGTTGCCTCATCCCTAAATTTCTTTAATTGTATGGATTTTGAACATCTCCGTTCATACACGGGCTGGAAGTTTTCCAGGGTGTTCTTTCGCCACTATGCGAAGCAAGTAGAGGAACTTAAGAGATCTGTGGTAGCAGTGGGTCGTGTTGTTAACCCTACTGTTTAACTCTGCGAGGAACAGTGGTCTTAATTGGGACGATTAAGTCCAGGGTGAGTGTGTAGGTACATACTGTACTACAAACTAAATGAGGGCACCAAGTGCCCATATAGACTGTTCCTTCCTTCAAAGGTGAACCTTGCATAAGTTCAGACATGTGTGCCAAGCGTTTCTAACGCTAATGTGATTGATTTGTAATACAGATTTTTTATGACTTGATACCTTGGTATCTCATTAAAGTGGTGTTTAATGGT
>NW_027168885.1:32500-37500 GCF_036898095.1 Palaemon carinicauda | reverse complement strand
ATTTCCAATTAAAACCCCATATTGTCAATCAATTCGTTATTATGGCATTGAAATTAGATACGTAAATGTAAAGAATGAAAAAAAATGCCAAGGAAAAATTATCGAAAAAACAAAAATTATATTGATATTGTAAACACACAATGCAAGTCTCAGAAACAATATTAGATATTTGACAAAAAAAAATCCAAAACTTTTTAGATAAATAACTTTGTAATTGCGTATCAAAATAAAATCGATGTTTTAATATTTGGATTCGCTAATGGAAAAAGAAAGAAAGAAAAAAAAATATTTATTTATTTTTTTTTTATTAAATTTCCAATTAAATACACAAATCTACAAAGAGCAAAAGGAAACTGGACAATATATTTTTCAATCCCCCGATGAGTTTTATTTACGTTCCGATATATCTTCAACAATGGCAACTATTTAATTTACTTCCCCCACCCCCCCCTGCCCCGAAAAGCTACTGAATAAGCAAGCAGATTCAAATTCGATATTTTCACTTCATCATCATCATCTCCTCCTACCCCTATTGACGCAAATGGCCTCGGTTAGATTTCGCCAGTCATCTCTATCTTGAGCTTTTAAATCAATACTTCTCCATTCATCATCTCCATCTTCACTTTTCATAGTCCTCAGCCATGTAGGCCTGGATCTTCCAACCCTTCTAGTGCCTTGTGGAGACCATTTGAAAGTTTGGTGAACTAATATCTCTTGGGTTTATATCATCCTGCTTTTCCAACTAGGGTTGTAGCTTAGCTAGGAATAATAATAATAATAACAATAATAACAATAATAATAACAATAATAATAATAATAATAATAATAATAATAATAATAATAACAATAATAATAATAATGATAACAATAAAGGTTAAAGATGTCTGGTTTCAGTTCCAGTTCCGTCAGAATAGATGCTCACCAGAACGTCAGCCGGGCAAGCCCAACCCCCCACTGTGGTGCCCTACCACAGCAGTGGCCTCCCTAGTAAACAGCTTAAACTCACGTTCCCGGGCGGGGGTCGATCTGCTGCCATGCCAAATCTAGGCAAACACGTCACCTTCTGGTGCTAAAAGCCATGTCATAAAAAAAGCCTCACTTTCTGCTTTTAAAGGTTTAAAGGTCGCTCATCAACTTCTGAGTCAAGGGACAGTATCCTAGAGAATGATCACAAATTATTATTATTATTATTATTATTATTATTATTATTATTATTATTATTATTATTATCAATTGCTAAGCTACAACCCTAGTTGGAAAAGCACAATACTATAAGCCCCAGGGCCCCAACAGGGAAAATATCTTAGTGAGGGAAGGAAAACAAGGGAAATTAAATTTTTAAGAAGAGTAACACATTATTATTATTATTATTATTATTATTATTATTATTATTATTATTATCATCATCAATTGCTAAGCTACAACCCTAGCTGGAAAAGCACAATGCTATAAGCCCCAGATCCCCAACAGGGAAAATAACTCAGTGAGGAAAGGAAAAAAAAGGAAAATTAAATCTTTAAGAAGAGTAACAACACATATTATTATTATTATCATCATCATTAATTGCTAAGCTACAACCCTAGTTGGAAAAGCACGATGCTATAAGCCCCAGGGGCTCCAACAGGGAAAATAGCTTAATGAGGAAAGGAAAAAAAGGAAAATAAAATTTTTAAGAAGAGTAACAACACATATTATTATTATTATTATCATTATTATTATTATTAAGCTGCAACCCTAGTTGGAAAAGCACAATACTATAAGCCCCAGGGCCCCAACAGGGAAAATAGCTTAGTGAGGAAAGGAAAAAAAGGGAAATTAAATTCTTAAGAAAAGTAACAACACATATTATTATTATTATTATTATTATCAATTGCTAAGCTACAACCCTAGTTGGAAAAGCACGATGCTATAAGCCTCAAGGCCCCAACAGGGAAAATAGCTCAGTGAGGAAAGGAAAAAAAAAAGGAAAATAAAATTTTTAAGAAGAGTATCAACACATATTATTATTATTATTATTATTATTATTATTATTATTATCATCATCAATTGTTAAGCTACAACCCTAGTTGGAAAAGCAAGATACTATAAACCCCAGGGGCTCCAACAGGGAAAATAGCTCAGTGAGGAAAGGAAAAAAAAGGAAAATTAAATTTTTAAGAAGAGTAACAACACATATTATTATTATTATTATTATTATTATTATTATTATTATCATCATCAATTGCTAAGCTACAACACTAGTTGGAAAAGCACAATGCTATAAACCCAGGGGCTCCAACAGGGAAAATAGCTCAGTGAGGAAAGGAAAAAAAGGGAAATTAAATTTTTAAAAAGAGTAACAACACATATTATTATTATTATTATTATTATCATCATCAATTGCTAAGCTACAACCCTAGTTGAAAAAGCACAATGCTATAAGCCCAGGGGCTCCAACAGGGAAAATAGCTCAGTGAGGAAAGGAAAAAAAGGAAAATAAAATATTTTAAGAAGAGTAACAACATTAAAATAAATATCTCCTATATAAACTATAAACACTTTAACAAAACAAGAGGAAGAGAAACTAGGTAGAATAGTATGCCCGAGTGTACCCTCAAGCAAGAGAACTCTAACCCAAGACAGTGGAAGACACAATTCCTTTCACCCGGTCTTTAACAATAATCTTGCTGGATCTGAATTAACAAAGAAGGCTCCATGCATTAAGTCTTTTACATTTTCTATGTCATTTTAATGTTATTAAAAAAAAAAAAAAATCTGATTTTTCAACTTTTTATTATAGAAATTTTCCATATTCATATTCTTCAATTCTGGAAAAAAATCCTTCAAAAACTTTATTGGAATTGACCTGATTATCTAGATTTTTTAACTTTTTCCCTATTGGCCACTAAAACTCAATTTATAAAAATCAAGTTTGTTAAATGGAAATTAAACATATTCTCTCTCTCTCTCTCTCTCTCTCTCTCTCTCTCTCTCTCTCTCTCTCTCTCTCTCTCTCTCTCTCTGGTGGGTATACGAGGTGCCTCACACTGAGGGACCTGGGGGAACCCAAACATAGAATAAGGCAATAAGGTAAGGCACTCTCTCTCTCTCTCTCTCTCTCTCTCTCTCTCTCTCCTCTCTCTCTCTCTCTCTCTCTCTCTCTCTGGTGGATATGCGAGGTGCCTCACACTGAGGGACCTGGGGGAACCCAAACATAGAATAAGGCAATAAGGTAAGGCTCTCTCTCTCTCTCTCTCTCTCTCTCTCTCTCTGGTGGATATGCGAGGTGCCTCACACTGAGGGACCTGGGGGAACCCAAACATAGAATAAGGCGATAAGGTAAGTCTCCTCTCTCTCTCTCTCTCCTCTCTCTCTCTCTCTCTCTCTCTCTCTCTCTCTCTGGTGGATATACGAGGTGTCTCACACTTAGGGACCTGGGGGAACCCAAACATAGAATAAGGCAATAAGGTAAGTCTCTCTCTCTCTCTCTCTCTCTCTCTCTCTCTCTCTCTCTCTCTCTCTCTCTGGTGGATATACGAGGTGCCTCACACTGAGGGACCTGGGGGAACCCAAACATAGAATAAGGCAATAAGGTAAGGCTCTCTCTCTCTCTCTCTCTCTCTCTCTCTCTCTCTCTCTCTCTGGTGGATATACGAGGTGCCTCACACCGAGGGACCTGGGGGAACCCAAACATAGAATAAGGCAATAAGGTAAGGCTCTCTCTCTCTCTCTCTCTCTCTCTCTCTCTCTCTCTCTCTCTCTCTCTCTCTCTCTCTCTCTGGTGGATATACGAGGTGCCTCACACTGAGGGACCTGGGGGAACCCAAACATAGAATAAGGCAATAAGGTAAGGCTCTCTCTCTCTCTCTCTCTCTCTCTCTCTCTCTCTCTCTCTCTCTCTCTCTCAGGTGGATATACAAGGTGCCTCACACTGAGGGACCTGGGGGAACCCCAAACATAAAATAAGGCAATAAGGTAAGTCTCTCTCTCTCTCTCTCTCTCTCTCTCTCCTCTCTCTCTCTCTCTCTCTCTCTCTGGTGGATATACGAGGTGTCATGTATGAATGGATTTGAAATTCTCTGGCATCCTGACATCGAAGGTCATTGACACCAATATCATTTATTATAAATAGAGTAAAAGAATATTCAATTAAAACCATAAAAGTAAATATGTTATAAAAGTTAAATAGCATCCAGAAGACCTGCTTCTGAAGTTGGGATGAAGAAGCAGGTGAGGTAGATGAGGAGAGACTGATGTCACATGTATCTACGTGGGAGGGTGAGAGAAGGGTGAGGGCAGGGGTGAGAGAGGGTGAGAGCAGGGGAAGAGCAGGGGCAGAGGAGGAAGGGGGGGGGGGGTAGTCATGTAATAACAATGACAGGGTACAAACTAAAAAAAAAAAATGAGCCCAGAAACGACAAACAGCCGATGGACATCTCTCATCGATCGCCAACTTTGGCAATTATAAAGTATTATCGCGCTCGACAAACTCATTATTTTAAAGGGGGGTTGGTAGAACGAGAGAGAGGGGGGGGGGGAGGGGGGGAGGGGGGACGAGGGGGAGGGGAAGGGTAGTAGTAGTGGTGGAGGTGGTGGTGGTGGTTGTTGGAAGCGTTCAATATGCGACAACGGAAGACTAAGAAAAGGGGGATGGTACGAGAAGCGGTAAACAAGAGAGAGATCTGTAATTAGCTGCTGATAACTGTGCCAACATCCTCGGAGTCACTTCTAATCCCCCACCCCCCACCCCCTTAAGAGAGGTTCTTCCCCCACCCCCCACCCCCCACTTGAGAGATGTTCTCCTCCCCCCTAAGGAGATGTTCGAACATCCTTCGCGAGTCCAAGAAATCCCTGACATTGAAAAATGCAAATTTTCCGTTTTTTGTCCGGCTTGAAATCTTGACTTCAACTCAGGAGTGGAAAATCCTCTTGGGGAGAGTTGTACATTATGCTACATATTTTGAAACAGAAATGATTAGTGAGAGAGATTAGTGAGAGAGAGAGAGAGAGAGAGAGAGAGA
>NW_027168885.1:22500-25000 GCF_036898095.1 Palaemon carinicauda | reverse complement strand
TTAAAAATAATAATCTTAATACTGAATCAGGGTTTTTTGATAAACTTAATATTTTTTATAATTCTAACAATAATAATAATCTTATTACTGAATCAGGGGTTTTTGATAATAATATTCTTGATGATTTTAACAATAATAATAATAATCTTAATACTGAATTAGGTTTTTTTTTATAGTATCAGTAATTTTGATAATCTTAATATAAACAGTATTTACAACAACAATTCACTCTAATACCTTAACAACAACCACAGCAACAACAACAACAACAACAACAACAATAATAATAATACTAATAATTTTGATTACTTTAATAATAAAAAATTCTTATAATAATAATAATAATAATAATAATAATAATAATTTTGATAACTTTAATGATAATAATTTTAATAATAATAATAATAATAATAATAATAATAATAATAATAATAATAATAATTTGATAACTTTAATAATAATAAAAAATTTTATGATATTGATGATAATAGTGATAACCCTAATAATTCTAATAATAATAATAATTTTAACACTGAACCAAAATGACAAATTCTTTTAAGCTGAGTCTCTGCTACCAATTATTCCATAACGAACAAAGGAACAAACGCTGCCTGTCTCGGTTTATCCAGCCCACATTGGAAATAATGAACCCAATCATGGATTCCCCGGAAAGAGAGAGAGAGAGAGAGAGAGAGAGAGAGAGAGAGAGAGAGAGAGAGAGAGAGAGGAGAGAGAGAGAGAGAGAGAGAGATGAGAGAGAGAGAATGAAATAAAAGTTCCAAAATATCTATAATGACAAAGGCAATCAGGACGGAGAGAGAGAGAGAGAGAGAGAGAGAGAGAGAGAGAGAGAGAGAGAGGCAATGAATTATTTACAAAACGCTATTTAATTTAAAACAAATTTATTCTCACCAATGAGAGAGAGAGAGAGAGAGAGAGAGAGAGAGAGAGAGAGAGAGAGAGAGAGAGAGGAGAGAGAGAGAGAGAGAGAGAAACATTGACAAAATGCTATTTAATATCAATAAATCACCTCTGTAGAGAGAGAGAGAGGAGAGAGAGAGAGAGAGAGAGAGAGAGAGAGAGAGAGAGAGAGAGAGAGAGAGAGAGAAGTGCATGGACAAAATGCTAATGCTATTCAATATCAATAAATCCCCTCTCTAGAGAGAGAGAGAGAGAGAGAGAGAGAGAGAGAGAGAGAGAGAGAGAGAGAGAGAGAGAGAGAGAGAGAACATGATCTCAATTTGTTTCCCCCATTCTCAGAAGATCACGTACACGGCCCAAGGACAAAAAACCGGAAAAACCAGCGGTTACAAGAACGGGGGGGGGGATTCCAACCCCCTTATTTCTCTATCGATAGGGGGGGGTAACATTCTGATGATGCGATGGCGATCATTATGATTCCTGTTTTCATTCCCATTCCGGAATGATTTCCTTCTGTTACACTAGAAGACAACATTCTTGTTAGACGCCTGAGGAATTATTATCAATGAATTATATGAGCATGTTAATAATAATAATAATAATAATAATAACAATAATAATAATAATAATAATAATAATAATAATAATAATAATAATAATAATTTTACAATCATAGAAAATGAAAAAAATATAAATAATGACATTGAAAATATACATAATAATAATAATAATAATAATAATAATAATAATAATAATAATAATAATTTTACAATCATAGAAAATGAAAAAAAATATAAATAATGACATTGAAAATATACATGATAATAATAATAATAATAATAATAATAATAATAATAATAATAATAATAATAATAATAATAATAATTTTACAATCATAGAAAATGAAAAAAATATAAATAATGACATTGAAAATATACATGATAATAATAATAATAATAATAATAATAATAATAATAATAATAATTTTACAATCATAGAAAATGAAAAAAAAATATAAATAATGACATTGAAAATATACATGATAATAATAATAATAATAATAATAATAATAATAATAATAATAATAATAATAATAATATAATAATTTTACAATCATAGAAAATGAAAAAAATATAAATAATGACATTGAAAATATACATGATAATAATAATAATAATAATAATAATAATAATAATAATAATAATAATAAAACTTAGTAATTCTATCAACAATGACGTAGAAAATATACAAAATAAAACACAATTTTTCTATATCGTATCCCAAAAATATACATTACCCAAGAGAATATTAAATAAACTATGTGAGTAATAGATAAAAATATAAAATATTGTAAGACCAGTAACTACGTTAAAATACATCTGCCATATATAAACTATAAAACGACACTTGAGTCAAGGTTTTAAACATAAAAGCATTTGCTGCAAGGCCGAACTTCTGAAATTCAACACAGCCACCACAAGGCTTCCAGGATCCAGCAACACCCGGTTGCATAAAATCTTCAGCGAGGAACTGGAATGGACGCTTCTCTGGCCTTAGGTAGGGGAAGGTGTATTCAGTG
>NW_027168885.1:7500-17500 GCF_036898095.1 Palaemon carinicauda | reverse complement strand
CTTATTTCCTTTCCTCATTGGGCTATTTTTCCCTGTTGGAGCCCTTGTGCTTTTAGCATATTGCTTTTCCAACTAGGGTTGTAACTTAGCTATTAATATTAATAATAATAATAATAATAATAATAATAATAATATTATTATTATTATTATTATTATTATTATTATTATTATTATTATTATTATTATTATTATTATTATTATTATTATTATTATTATTGCAGCTAAACCCATAATCACTTCCAATAAATAAAGAATATTATAAAGCTCAAAACACACGATAAAAAAATAAAAATAAACAGAATCTAGTAATAATATACTAATAACAAAATAAATAAAAAAAAAAAAAAAAATGCATTATGAATAAGAAAATACAATACTATCTCACCGCCATTCAGTAATGAATCCATCCTACACTAGGAAGGCGTTGGTTTCTTGTGGATTACATCGCAGTAAATTGATAATAATTATCCACCTGTTGTGATAAGGTCGCTCTGGGAAAAAAAAAAAAGAAAAAAAAAACTTGGGCGTGGCGTTTCCTTTGCAATTTAATATACGATGGTTCTTATATTCAATTGCAACCTATTACTCCCTCTGCAATGGCCCGAGTTGAAAATGCAGATAGAAAAGCTAAGATCACTCCTATACTAATTGATTTACACAAGACTGCATATTAGAGTGGGAATTGAATTTAAAATACGTACAATAACCCATCAAGTTATCGGAACCGGACGTCCAAAAGATCAAAGAGAAATTGCTACATATTGCGCAGCTCACAAATCGTGTTGACACGAGAATAGTTACAGACGGCTTCAAATTATTCGAACCTAGATATATGTCTACTGTAGGCTCTAGACCCTTCAGATATGTGGCCCCTTGACTATAGTATACAATAAGCATCCACTAGACATTCCAAAGACTGAAGATATTAAGGCCTTCAAGAGGAAACTGAAGACATTCTTGTTCTGTGTGCTTCGATCGTGTGGATTTGACAATGAACGTGCAATATGCGATGTAGAATGTTGAATGATTTCGAACGAACATGATAAAATGACTGTGGAGGTCCTGTAGAGAGTAGGGTTCCCCTGCTGTATAGGACCAGAAAAGCAGCCCTTGAAGTAAAGTAAGTAAAGCGAGTTTATGATTATGCAATCTTTTACAAGAGGGATAATGATTTCGTTGGATTATATTTCAAATTCGTAGCCATTTACAGGTACATAGTGGTCCACACACGCACACACACATATAAATATATATATATATATATATATATATATATATATATATATATATATATATATATATATACACACATATATATACATACGTGTGTATATATATATATATATATATATATATATATATATATATATATATATATAATATATATATATATATATTCTCTCTCTCTCTCTCTCTCTAATGTATCCATTAACCCCAAAGCAAATTTGAATTAAAAAAAATATACATTCAGCCCATAATAACTTTTACGCAAAGTTAATTTCATTCTGATTGATCCTTACTTTTTACACATAAATATAACCCATACAATTTAAATACTTTAAATATTTCATAACAACATCTATAAGGGAAGCAACACGTTCTTAATTAGAATATGTATTAAGAAATTGGTATATCAGTATATTCATACATAAATACATACATATAATCATACACGAATGTGTTATAACGATCTAAGAATTCTGTTTAGGGCCGGGAGCAAACTAGCGACTCTGTGGCGCCACAAAGCCACGCCACGCCTGTTGTGGGGATGAGCGACAGAGAGCCACAGTCGCTTGCCACAGTCGCTAGTTTGCGCGGCAAAACTTGAAAACAATGGAAACCTATGGGAGACCACATCCCCGCCACACGATGCTGTGGCTTTGTGGCGCCACAGAGTCGCTTGCCACAGTCGCTAGTTTGCGCAGCAAAACTTGAAAACAATGGAAACCTATGGGAGACCACATCCCCGCCACACGATGCTGTGGCTTTGTGGCGCCACAGAGTCGCTTGCCACAGTCGCTAGTTTGCGCAGCAAAACTTGAAAACAATGGAAACCTATGGGAGACCACATCCCCGCCACACGATGCTGTGGCTTTGTGGCGCCACAGAGTCGCTTGCCACAGTCGCTAGTTTGCGCGGCAAAACTTGAAAACAATGGAAACCTATGGGAGACCACATCCCCGCCACACGATGCTGTGGCTTTGTGGCGCCACAGAGTCGCTTGCCCCAGTCGCTAGTTTGCGCGGCTAAACTTGAAAACAATGGAAACCTATGGGAGACCACATCCCCGCCACACGATGCTGTGGCTTTGTGGCGCCACAGAGTCGCTAGTGTGCTCCCAGCCTAGAAAGACACACATTGGACGACGAGGCTGGAAACGGATTTACCCTTTGTACACAAACGCTTTCAAGAGAGGCAGTGTCTGGTTTCCAGTTTAGACGGGAAAATAGCTTTTACTTAATTGCTCTTAAATTAACTTTCCGACAGTTAATTAATTGGGTTAAATGTTAGGTTAATGAGTCTTAATAATCATGAGGAATTTCGATATGCCTCAAAATTGATAAATCATCATCATCATCTTCATTTCCTCCTACGCCTATTGACGCAAAGGGCCTCGGTTACATTTCCCCACTTGTCTCTATCTTAAATTAACTTTTCGACAGTTAATTAATTGGGTTAAATGTTAGGTTCATGAGTCATATTAATCATGAGGAATTTCGATATGCCTAAAAACTGATACATCATCATCCTCTTCATCTCCTCCTACGCCTATTGACGCAAAGGGCCTCGGTTACATTTCCTCATTTGTCTCTATCTTGAGCTTTTAATACAATAATTCTCCATTCATCATCGCCTACTTCGCGCTTCATAGTTCTCAGCCATATAGGCCTGGGTCTTCTAACTCTTCTGGTGAAAAACTGATGGCTTCAACTGTTTAAATAAAAGCTTTAAAAAGGTTTAAAGGTCACTCATGAATGGCAGACGCAAGGGACAGGGATAATGTCCTAGCAGGACAATACCCTAGAGACTATATATACAAGCTAGGACCAGGGAAGGCCAGGCAATGGCTTGCTGATGATTCAGCCCGTAGACTTATTTGCTCACCCAAACGCTCAATTCATTACTCACAAGGATGGTGACGTTAAAGACACTATAAGAAACTATCAAACTTGAGCGGGTCTAGAACTAGGACAGTGAAGTTGCATGCACTATAAAAACTATCGAGCCTGAGCAAGTCTCGAACCACCGTCCAGATAAGTTCCATTTAGGGATTGAACTGTTCCTCTCTGAATCAACAGCCTTCCATCTCATTGACAACTCTGATCTCAAATCATCTGTGAATCCGGTTCAACAACTTCGACGGAGGTCTCTCTCTCTCTCTCTCTCTCTCTCTTTCTCTCTCTCTCTCTCTCTAGGCTTTGATAAACTACAGAAGTATATACGAAACAGGGAGGAAGGACTCTCTCTCTCTCTCTCTCTCTCTCTCTCTCTCTCTCTCTCTCTCTCTCTCTCTCTCTCTCTCTCTCTCTCTCTCTCTCTTTTTTTTAGGCTTTGATAAACTACAGAAGTATATACGAAACAGGGAGGAAGGTCTCTCTCTCTCTCTCTCTCTCTCTCTCTCTCTCTCTCTCTCTCTCTCTCTCTCTCTCTCTCTCTTGGCTTTGGTGACCTACAGAAATATATATAACTCAGGGAGCAAACTCTCTCTCTCTCTCTCTCTCTCTCTCTCTCTCTCTCTCTCTCTCTCTCTCTCTCTCAACGGGCGTTTCATAGACATTAAAATCCCTGTTTTAACTGGAAATTAGACAATCTGTGTTGACACAGACAAACCTTTTTGTTGAACACCTTCCTCTTTCCTAATCAAAAACTTTCAAAGAAAGTATTGGAACATTTATATCGCTTTACAGAAATATAATCATAACTAAAAGAACAAAACTGACAATGTTATACGCATAAAGGTAAATAAACTTTGAAATAAAAGTATTCATGACATTTCAAAAAACGTTGATCAGTGGTAATATACATATAAAATATTGAGAAAGAATTTGAAGATAAAACAAATACATTAATAGCTTTTTATCCAGAGCTTTTAAAAGTATATAAAGATCAAAGATATTTTTAAAAAATTAGTAACTAAAAAGCCCACTGCCAAAGGAGGATTTCATTTTCTGTTAAAGGTGGAAAGAATTGACCTTACCTAATTTTTTTCCAACTGCCTCCAAATGCCTTAAGTAATGATAACCACAATTTCGCTTACCTGTAAAAAAAAATAAAAATTTGTTATTCGACACAAAAATTATTTAAAAATGAAAGATTGAGAAAAAATATAATGACACTGGAATGGATAGAAATATTATTAAACTAAAGTGCCATATATGGATGATATCGTGGTGAGGGGTAGATGGAGATGGATGCAGATGGTATGGGCACGCTCTTCACACTCCCAAAGAGAGATTATAGTCATTTTTTTTATATAGCGCATTTGCACCGACTCGCAGCGGTGCCCTTTTAGCTCGGAAAAGTTTCCTGCTATCTGATTGGTTAGAATTATCTTAGTCCAACCAATCAACGATCAGGAAACTTTTCCGAGCGAAAAGGGCACCCCTGCGAGTCGGTGCAAACCTGCCTCAATAAAAAGAATTGACTATAGTTCACAAAACTTTCAACTGGGCTCCACAAGGCACTAGGTGAGTTGGAAGACCCAGGCCAACATGGTTGAGGACTATGAAACATGAAGTAGGAGATGATGAATGGAGAAGTATTGATTTAAAAGCCCAAGATAGAGACAACTGGCGAAATCTAACTGAGGTCCTTTGCGTCAATAGGCGTAGGAGGAGATGATGATGATGATGAAAGCTCCTTCTGAGAGTCATTCAAAATTAACAAATATAAAAACTTTTAATGAATCTGATGACAAATATAAACGATTCATCAAAAGATAATTTCTTAGATGTAAAATGATTTTTTTCTGGCCATTTTACCATCCACAGATAAAAATATTAGCTTAAAAAAAAAAAAAAAAAAAAAAAAAAAAAAAAAAAAAAAAAAAAACACCACCAGTCACTGGAGCATTTTTTTTAATGATTGCACAGAGATGAAACAGAATGATCTTCAGAGAAACCTCACCAGTAGTACGTCGAAAACTTAAAAACACTGTAGCACCTTTTTTAAAAATTCAAATGCTCTCGCGATATAAGGGTCGTAATATTCCAATTCCATGATGCTGTGGTACCACTGTTCCAATTCCTTGGAATTGGAACAGGTGTTGTTGTTCCAATTCCATATGGGTGCAGGGGTTTCAATTATCATTATTATTATTATTATTATTATTATTATTATTATTATTATTATTACTATTATTATCATTATTATTATTATCATTATTAACATTATTGTTATTATTAATACTATTATTATTATTATTATTATTATTATTATCATTATTATTAGCTAAGCTACAACCCTAGTTAGAAAAGCAAGATACTATAAGCCCAAGGGTTCCAACAGGGAAAAATAGCCCAGTGAGGAAAGGAAATAAGGAAATAAATAAACGATATGAGAAATAATGAACAATTAAAACAAAATATTTTAAAAACCGTAGCAACATTAAAATAGATATTTCATATATAAACTATAAACAGACTCAAGTCAGCCTGTTGAACATAAAAACATTTGAAACAGGTTTGAACTTTTGAAGTCCTACCGATTCAACTACCCGATTAGGAAGATCATTCTACAACTTGGTTACAGCTGGAATAAAACTTCTAGAATACTGTGTAGTATTGAGCCTCATCATGGAGAAGGCCTTACTATTAGAATTAAGTGCCTGCCTAGTATTACGAACAGGATGGAACTGACCGGGAAGATCTGAATGTAAAGGATGGTCAGAGTTATGAAAAATCTAATGCAACATGCATAAGGAACTATAGTCAATTTCTTTAAGCGAGGCATATTTGCACCGATTCGCAGCGGTGCCCTTTTAGCTCGGAAAAGTGTCCTGATCGCTGATTGGTTGGACAAGATAATTCTAACCAATCAGCGACCAGGAAACTTTTCCGAGCTAAAAGGGCACCGTTGCGAGTCGGTGCAAATATGCCTCGCTAAAAGAAATGGACTATAATTGAACGACGGTGCCAGAGATTAATATCTAGATCAGCAATAAGAAATTTCATAGACCGTAAGTTCCTGTCCAACAAATTAAGATGAGAATCAGCTGGAATAAAACTTCATAGAATACTGTGTAGTATTGAGCCTATGATATGCCCACTTGGTTCGGTCCAGACTTCACTGACCGATTTCCTTAAAAGAAAGCTATTTCTTTAACTTTTCTCATTATTCGGACAATGGATATAGTAGACATTCTTTGAATCCCTATAAGAGAGAGCATAAAAAACACTTTTGTCTACTTTCTACACCTAACCTTATTTCTCAACCTTTTGCTCGACCTTGACCTTTGACCTCAACATGTATCAATTGGCGTGGATTTTCATACACTCAAATATGAACCAAGTTTGAAGTCTCTGTGACAACGATGTCCATACTTATGGCTGATTACGTGAATTGGACATTTTGCTTAACAGTGACCTTGACCTTTGGCCTTGACCTTCCAAAATTTAATAATTTCAAGCTTTTTTCATAACAATTAATCCCTACAAGTTTCATTACTCTACGGAAGCTGTTCACAAACAAAACACACACACACACACACACACACACACAAACATAAACACAAACAGGGGGTAAAACATAATCTCCTTCCAACTTCGTTGGCCTTAGTAATAATAACAATAATAATAATAATAATAATAATAGTAGTAGTAGTAGTAGTAGTAGTAGTAGCAGTAGTAATAATAACAAAGAGGTTCTAACTTCGTTTGCCTAGGTAATAATCATAATGATAATAGTAGTAGTAGTAGTAGTAGTAGTAGTAATAATAATAATAATAATAATAATAATAAAGAGGCAACTGGTAGAGAAAACTTTGCAGTTTATTACAGCTGCTTTTAAAACCGCTGTATGAAAGCAAGCAGAGTTTTGAGGAGAGAGAGAGAGAGAGAGAGAGAGAGAGAGAGAGAGAGAGAGAGAGAGAGAGAGAGAGAGGACAAGAAAAAGTCGAAATGATGAAGGAACGCCTCGTGAATTTCCAGGAGAACCAAGGGGACGTCATAAAGCTGATGCTGCTTCAGGAGGAATCTTCGCAAGGGCGTGTCATCCTTTTATTATCATCATCATCATCATCATCATCATCATTATTATTATTATTATTATTACTATTATTATTATTATTATTGTTATTAATATTATCATTATTATTATTATTATTATTATTATTGTTATTATTATTATTATTATTATTATTATCATTACTATTAATATTATTATTATTATTATCATTATTACTTTTATTATTATTATTATTATTATTATTATTATTGTTATTGTTATTGTTATTATTATTATTATTATTATTATTATTATTATCATTACTATTAATATTATTATTATTATTTATTATCATTATTACTTTTATTATTATTATTATTATAGTTATTAATATTATCATTATCACTATTATTATTATTATTATTATCATTATTACTATTATTACTACTATTATCATTATTACAATTATTATTATTATTATCATTACAATTATTATAATTATTATTATTATAACAAGCGAAGCTATAACCCTAGTTGGAAAACCCAGATGCTTTAAGCCTAAGGGCTCCAACAGGGAAAATAGCCCAGAGAGGAGAGGAAATAAAGAAATATATAGGATAATACTGAGTGTACCCTCAAGGAAGATATCATTATTATTCGCTAAGCTACAACCTTAATTAGAAAAGCCAGGTGCTATAAGCCCAAGGGCTCCAACAAGGAAAAATAGCCCAGTGAGGAAAGGAAACAAGAGAAGTAATAAACAATCGAAATAAAATATACAATGAACAGTAACAACATTAAATTAGATCTTGCAAAAAACAGAGAGAGAGAGAGAGAGAGAGAGAGAGAGAGAGAGAGAGAGAGAGAGAGAGCAGCGTGCCCGAGTGTACCCTCAAGCAAGAGAACTCTAATCCAAGACACTTGGATGATGTCGACGAATTATCCACCTTTTTTATATGCTGTATTTAATAATGGATTTAATTCAAGATCGCAACTCAAAAATAAATTCATAAATCAATGAAAAAATAATAAATATAATTTTAGTGACATTTGGTAAAGCAAAAATACTTATAATTTTTTTTCTCCAAAACAGTTTTTTATCATTAATTTAATAATGGGTTCAAATTAAAAATTATATTTTTGCATCAATGATATACAAAAAAATTGAAAGTTTTAGCAAACCAAAAACACTTATTTTTCCTTTTCCAAAAAAAAAAGAAAAAAAAAATTAGAACTTAATCATGCATATAATTTTGGATGCCAATTCAAAATTACATTCTTGTATAAATTATATATTACAATTAACATAATGTTTTGGCCACAAAAATACTCATCACATTTTGAAAAAAGTACAGTGTTTAATCATGAATATAATTCCAGATTCGAATTCAAGATGATATTCTCATGTCAATAATAATAAAAAATAATTGAAAGTTTAAATACACTTTTTATAGCAAAAATAGTTATCTTTCCATTTCCAAAAAAGTATTCAATCAAAAATATAATTTCAGATCTTAACTTATAAGAATAGTATCATATCAATATATAATAATTAAGTTTTACCATAACTGAAAGGGAAGATATTCTTCAAGAATAAGGTTAAAAAGAGCAATGAAATTTCGATTACTGATGAGATCCAAAAATGTTTTTCTCAAAGTGAAACAATTATTAAGACTTTCACCCAAACTAAAAGTAAAAATATTCTTCAAGAATAAGGTTAAAAAGAGCAATGAAATCTCGATTGGTGATGAAATCCAAGAAGGTTTTTCTCAAAGCAAAACACAATTATTAAAACTTTCACCCAAACTTAAAGGAAAAATATTCTTCATGAATATGGTTAAAAAGAGCAATGAAATCTCAATTAGTGATGAGACCCAAGAATGTTTTTCTCAAAGCGAAACACACGTCAAAACTTTTACCCAACCTTAAAGCAAAGATATTCTTCAAGAATAAGGTTAAAAAGAGCAATGAAATCTCAAGGTGATAGGATCCAAGAATGTTTTTCTCTAAGCAAAACACACAATTATTAAAACTTTCACCCAAACTTAAAGCAAAAATATTCTTCAAGAATAAGGTTAAAATGAGCAATGAAATCTCCAGGTGATAGGATCCAAGAATGTTTTTCTCAAAGCAAAACACAAAATTATTAAAACTTTTACCCAAACTTAAAAAATTATTAAAACTTCAACCAAACTTAAATCAAAAATATTCTTCAAGAACAAGGTTAAGAAGAGCAATTAAATTTCGATTAGTGATGAGATCAAAGAATGTTTTTCTCAAAGCGAAATACACAATTATTAAAACTTTAACCAAACTTAAAGCAAAGATATTCTTCAAGAATAAGGTTAAAAAAAGCAATGAAATCTCGATTGGTGATGAAATCCAAGAATGTTTTTCTCAAAGCGAAACACACAATTATTAAAACTTTGACCCAAACTTAAAGCAAAAATAATCGTCAAGAATAAGGATAAAGCGTGCAATGAAATCTAGATTGGTGATAGGATCCAAGAATGTTTTTCTTAAAGCGAAACACACGTCAAAACATTTACCCAAACTTAAAGCAAAAATATTCTTCAAGAATAAGGTTAAAAGAGCAATGGAATCTCAAGGTGATAGGATCCAAGAATGTTTTTCTCAAAGCAAAACACAAAATTATTAAAGTTTTCACCCAAACTTAAAGCAAAAATATTCTTCAAGAATAAGGTTAAAACAAGAAATGAAATCTCAATTAGTGATGAGATCCAAGAATGTTTTTCTCAAAGCAAGACACAATTATTAAAACTTTAACCCAAACTTAAAGCAAATATATTCTTCAAGAATAAGGTTAAAAAGAGCA
>NW_027168885.1:0-2500 GCF_036898095.1 Palaemon carinicauda | reverse complement strand
CATGGGGTAAAACATAACCTTCTTCCAGCTTCGTTGGCGGAGGTAATAACAACATTCCAATTCCACCTACAGTAAGAAATTTCAAAGAAGAAGACATAATGCCTTCGGGAACCTCCCAAGGAAGGTAAAGGGAAAGAGAGAAGAGTTTCTGAAATGCTGAGCCTTTGTATAAATGCTAATGACAGCTTCAGTACAAATGATAAGTGTTGAATTAAACATGATGCCTTTAATAATTTTTCTTTCAATTTTCTTATCAAAACACTTTTTCATGATAAAATGGTTAGTAAATGTTTCAGGTATGATGTTGAATGTAGTTTTAAAGGAATTTTTTTCTATTTTCTATTATTTCTATTTATTTTTTATTAACGACCGTGCTGGAATTAGTTTCGTTAACACTTAATAATTTTTTATCATATCAATAACGATAAAAAATATACTTTCCTTCGTTTTAAGCAATATTATTCCATAATGATAATATAATACCAAATACACAATCATCTAAGTTATAAGCACCATATGAAATTAAAATAATCACGACTATGTCTACATCATCATCATCATCATAAAAAAAAAAAAAAAAAAAAAAAAAAAAAAAAAAAAAAAAAAACCTAGAGGGGCACTCAGTATAGCGCAGACCTCCGCGCGGCAGCTTATTTCTCGACCTTTTGCTTGACCGTGACTTTGACCTTTGGCCTTGCCCTTCTAGAATCTAATCCTTTCCAGCTTTTTACATAACAGTTAATCCCTGCAAGTTTCATTAATCTACGATTATAATTGTGGGCAGGAAGCTGTTCTCAAAGAAACACACACTGACATGGGTAAAACATAACCTCCTTCCAATTTCGTTGGCGGAGGTAAAAAAAAAACATTGAACTAAACTATAAGACCATGAAAATCCTCTAGTTTTGACCGTCACCTTGACCTTCCAAAATTTAATCCTTTCCAGCTTTTTATATAACAGTTAATCCCTGCAAGTTTCATCACTCTACGATTAAAATTGTGGCCAGGAAGCTGTTCTTAAACAAACACGAACACAAACACAAACACACTAACATGGGTAAAACATATCATCCTTCCAACTTCGTTGGCGGAGGTAAAAAAACATTGAACTAAACCATAAGACAGTATGAACAATCACTGGGTTCGCTTATTTAGGGGAACAGAACAACTCGTAGTTATAAATTACTCAGATATATAGACTAATACCACTTACCTGCATTAATTTTATCAATAATTCAACCGAATCAAGAATGACAAATAGACTAGATACATTACTTGCTATATTGATCAGTGCGTTACATACTTTGATGTATCTTACATTAATAATGAAAAGCTTAAAAGTAAGGAGAGAGAGAGAGAGAGAGAGAGAGAGAGAGAGAGAGATTTACAGTTCTCTGGCATCCTGGCACTGAAGGTCATTGATGAGAGAGAGAGAGAGAGAGAGAGAGAGAGAGAGATTAATTTATAGTTCTCTGGCATCCTGACATCGAAGGTCATTGAGAGAGAGAGAGAGAGAGAGAGAGAGAGAGAGAGAAAAAAGGAGAGAGATTAATTTATAGTTCTCCAGCATCCTGACATCATAGGACATTGATGAGAGAGAGAGAGAGAGAGAGAGAGAGAGAGAGAGGAGAGAGAGATTAAATTATAGTTCTCTGTCATCCTGAACATCGAAGGTCACTGATGAGAGAGAGAGAGAGAGAGAGAGAGAGATTTAAATTTCGCTGGCATCCTGACATCGAAGGCCATTGAGAGAGAGAGAGAGAGAGAGAGAGAGAGAGAGATTAATTTATAGTTCTCTGGAATCCTGACATTAAGAGAGAGAGAGAGAGAGAGAGAGAGAGAGAGAGAGATTAATTTATAGTTCTCTGGAATCCTGACATTAAGAGAGAGAGAGAGAGAGAGAGAGAGAGAGAGAGAGAGAGAGAGAATTACATTGCTGGCGAACCCAACAATTACGAATGCAAATGACTTAAACTGCAAATTCTCAGCATTGCAATTAAGGTATTTGACGAACTACTTAAAACTCTCGCCAAGAGATGGCGTGCTTTGACGAAAGCCAACAGCTACCTGTAATTAACATATTGAGAGTTATTGTTAATTACATTATGCCAGTGATACAATGAATTTAAAATACTGCTTAATATTTCAAAATAGAGTATGCGACCCGTCAAAAATGACTGCAAAAATATGTATACAATTATGCACACACAGAGCCCTCTCACTAAGGTTTGACTACTCCCTCTCCATACCAAAGTGACGGGTAGAGCTGAGCGTTAGAGTTAGGGTGAATTCAGTCGACCTTTTGTTCGATCTTGACCTTGACCTTTGACCTATGAATTTCAAAAATTGAATCACTTCCACGTCTCAACAGTTTCACTACTCTATGAATAAAATTGTGACCAAGAAATTGTTAACAAACAAACAAACGGAAAAACAGGGGCGAAAACATTTTTCCTTCCAACTTTGTTGGCATTGTAATAAAGAATATGAATTAATTGCA
>NW_027168884.1:40000-45000 GCF_036898095.1 Palaemon carinicauda | reverse complement strand
CACCGCTCTACCAGAAAACAGGTTAACATTCCTTCATAACGTTTTCATGTTCTAAATGTAAATCTTTTATTTATTCTAACCGGAATCCTGAAATTTTCTGTGAAAACTTTATACTCGGCATAAAACGATGACACATTTACTTGGTCTAGAGCGAAAAAGAACCTATTCCTTTTTTCCTTTAGAGTAATTTTCCATTTTAAAGGTTTTAAGGTTATAGGCGTTAGAAACGAGAGACATGTCATAGAACCTCAACCCCCTCTCTACCCAAGTTAGCACCAGGGAGGGCAGGACAATGGCTGATATGACATGCAGATAGACATACAGACTCTCCAATCCACCAAACCTTGTTTACAAGTACTCCCGACCCTCGAGTTTGGAGTCATAATTTGCTGAAATTCAAGATGGTCGCCACTCTGGACGCCGTAATATTGACTTGGCTATAACTCCTCCATGAATGCAGCAAGAGAGATAATATTCGTGTCCTCACCCAGGTTCTTGAGATTACAGCATCCAATAAAGGCAGTCTCAACAGGTCTGTCAGTAAATTTGGGAAAAGTGACATAAATCAACAACAGAAATGCTTTATTTGAACGTTATGACAATCATGAATGAAATACAATAAAAATGTACATGAATGTACAATATACTCATATGATGCAAGACCTCATTGGGAAAATTCACACTGTGTTGCTTTGGACTACAGAAAAAAGTCAACCTATGCAAGGTATAAAGTTTGATAGTCTACTTGGGTACCTTTGGTTCCACTTTTAATTAATGGTTTTAGCATTTGAATTAGCATTTGATCCATATTTTCATTTTTTTTAATGTCCCCATTGAAAAAATAGGGACTCACTACCACTACTGGGCCACTTTCTTTGATGACATCATCGAATTTTGCTGCTGCCAATTTTGGGGTAAGGGAAACTTAATTAGACATAACTCCGGACTGAATGGTCAGAGAAAGATAAATGACATATCAAAATGTTTTCTTTGGGTCTCTCTAACAGATGAAAGAGACAGTTTGCTATTCTGTTTAATAATTAGGTCACCAGAGGTCGAAAGGTCACCAAATTTGGGGTCAAATTAAAATTTTAGGCACCTCCATAAATGTAACCCCAGGACCAGCCAGACCAATATCTGATGCCTTTTTCTGCCTTATTTCATCTCTAAATACCTCAAGAAATAGAATGATACCCATTAAGTGTACTTATTGGCCAAATCATGGAAATGGCATGTTATGTAAAAAGGTCAATTTTCAAATTTGTCGTTTTTTTTTTTTTTTGCATCAAAATCGTAAAAACTGATAAAGCTCATAACTCTTCTTATGGAGGGGCTACGGAAATTATTTTCGTGTGTTTTCCCAGGATTTGGGGGGGGGGGCGGTCAAAGAATCCAAAAAAAGCATTCTCAACAATGTCAACTAATTACACCATGCTGAAATTTAAGATGGTCGCCACTCTGGACGCCGTAATATTGACTTGGCTATAACTCCTCCATGAATGCAGCAAGAGAGATAATATTCGAGTCCTCACCCAGGTTCTTGAGATTACAGCATCCAATAAAGGCAGTCTCAACAGGTCTATCAGTAAATTTGGGAAAAGTGACATAAATCAACAACAGAAATGCTTTATTTGAACGTTATGACAATCATGAATGAAATACAATAAAAATGTACATTAATGTACAATATACTCATATGATGCAAGACCTCATTGGGAAAATTCACACTGTGTTGCTTTGGACTACAGAAAAAAGTCAACCTATGCAAGGTATAAAGTTTGATAGTCTACTTGGGTACTTTTGGTTCCACTTTTAATTAATGGAAAGGCAATTATTGGAAATATCTTGTGATGCAAGCGAGGTCCTTGGTCCTTCGACCCTGAAATCTACCAACTTGTTACTTGAGTCTTTCTTAGTCCAAGTCGGATCCACTATCATCACTTTCAGTCATCATAAAAATTTCCATCACTTTCATTGTTTTCATCAAGGCTTTCATCATCAGACGTTTCATCATCGTCCATCGTCTCAAGTATATCAGCCATACTTGTAGGAAGTGCAGTTCGCTTGAACCAACAGGGTTCTAGATTTCCATCCTTCATTATCCAACTATGATCCACAGCTGGATGAGGGACCTCAGGTTTGAGATAATGGGCACGTTTCCATATCCCAACCTGATAGTTCACCTCCTGATATGCTCATTTAGATACTCTTGGTGGCTGAAGAGATGAAAGAACAACATTCTTCTTTGAATCCAGCGACTGCCCAGTGCACTTTAACTCGAGCATTTGGTATCGAAGCTGGTCAACCTCCTCTGTCTTAGTTTTGGCAGAATACATGGTGCAGGTGAAATCCTCAAGAGCAAGGAATATTTCATCGGTTACCTACCATGACTCCCCTGGGCAACTGAAGACTTCTTGGTACTTTGGGCATTTCTGTAGAATTCGCAGCGGTTTTAACTTGACAATTTCTGAATGCATGCAGACCAAGGAAAGCAGACCAAGGAGAGCGGCACAGTAAGTTGGTGTGAACCCTTTCGATATTTTTGTGACATCTATGAATCGCCTTCTATTCCCAATGCCAGTATCCAAAAGGAGTTGCACACTCAAGTTTGGAGCTTAATACAGAAGTATGAAGAATATGTCACTGTCTGGACTTCGAACCCGAAGAAATTTATATCCTTCATCCTTGGCATAGGTTGAATAGAGAATGACACGTGAATCAGTCTCTTCCTGGGTTGAGTCAAGAGATTCAATTTGAAATGCAGTGATCTTCTCATTGTCTGCCTTGAGTTCGTACGCCTTGCCCTTACAAACTAAGATAAGCTTTTTCTTCTCTACCTTCGGTATATTCTCCTCCGTGCACCAAACCCTCAAAAGTAATTCAATGAGCTGAGTTTTATTGTCGTCATTACCCAAGATCTCTTTCCAGTTATCTGGTCGACTTGTGTTTTCTCCACTAACCAAACGTTTTTTTCCTGAGCCAAGATTTGATCTCTCCGGGGATTTTATTGAATTGGGCATGTAAAAGTGTCAGTGCTGAAAATCACGCTGGATTTCCCAGATGAAGAGACGGACAAGATGTTTTGACATATGTTTAAATGTTTTTGGCATTTTCTTCATTGAGTGAAACACGGCATTTCCATCTTCTACATTCATGGTATCTTAGTCAAGAGGAATAGCGGAATCATTCGTGTCTTTCACTAAGTGGTGGAAGGCCTTGCTCTTGTCTGTCTTCAGGAGATACCCATCTGGTGTCTCAAGTGATGATGGCACAGGCATGAGTGGGTATCATAGAAGCTCTTGGACATCCAATTTGTGGTTTTGAGACTTGACCAACAACTTGAATGCGATATTCCCCTGCTGTTTGTACTCCACTGTTTTTTTACTTGATGTTTTCAAAAGTGCTTTCTTGCCAATGTCAGCGAAAGTCTTCAGCCTGTGTTTGGGCAATCGAGCAAAGGAGTCATCATTCTTCTTCAGTCTCTCTGTTATGAATGCGTTCTTTGCTTGATCTTCCTGGCGGCTTTCTCACTCTTCTGGATCTGTGATGAACGGGTATCACGATGCTTGCTGTCTCTGCTGCTTTCGGCACCCATATTTCACCATCTGTAGCATCACCTCTAGGTACCTTGTATACTTGTAGGAAGTGCAGTTCCCTTGAACCAACAGGGTTCTAGATTTCCATCCTTCATTATCCAACCATGATCCACAGCTGGATGACAGACCCCAGGTTTGGGATGATAGGCACGTTTCCATATCGTAAACTGATAGTTCACCTCCTGATATGCTCACTTAAACACTCTCGGTTTACATGCCCAATTTAATAAAATCCCTGGAGAGATCAAATCTTGGCTCAGGAGAAAAACATTTGGTTAGTGGAGAAAACACAAGGCGACCAGATAACTAGAGAGAGTTCTTTAGTAATGACGACAATAAAACTCAGCTCATTGAATTACTCTTGAGGGTTTGGTGCACGGAGGAGAATATACCGAAGGTAGAGAAGAAAAAGCTTATCTTAGTTTGTAAGGGCAAGGCGTACGAACTCAAGGCAGACAAAGAGAAGATCACTGCATTTCAAATTGAATCTCTTGACTCAACCCAGAAAGAGACTGATTCACGTGTCATTCTCTATTCAACCTATGCCAAGGATGAAGGATATAAATTTCTTCGGGTTCGAAGTCCAGACAGTGACATATTCTTCATACTTCTGTATTATGCTCCAAACTTAGGTGTGCAACTCCTTTTGGATACTGACACTGGGAATAGAAGGCGATTCATAGATGTCACAGAACTATCGAAAGGGTTCACAACAACTTACTGTGCCGCTCTCCTTGGTCTGCTTTCCTTGGTCTCCTTTCCTTGGTCTGCATGCATTCAGTAGATGCGGTATGATCAGTGCCTTTAAAGGAATTGTCACGTTAAAACCGCTGCAAATTCTACAGAAATGCCCAAAGTACCAAGAAGTCTTCAGTTGCCTAGAGGAGTCATGGTAGGTAACCAATGAAATATTCCTTACTCTTGAGGATGTCACCTGCACCATGTATTCTGCCAAAACTAAGACAAAGGAGGTTGACCAGCTTCGATACCAAATGCTCAAGTTAAAGGGCAGTGGGCAGTCGCTGGATTCAAAGAAGAATGTTATTCTTTCATCTCTTCAACCACCAAGAGTGTCTAAATGAGCATATCAGGAGGTGAACTATCAGGTTGCTATATGGAAACGTGCCCATTATCTCAAACCTGAGGTCCCTCATCCAGCTGTGGATCATAGTTGGATAATGAAGGATGGAAATCTAGAACCCTGTTGGTTCAAGCGAACTGCACTTCCTACAAGTATGGCTGATATACTTGAGACGATGGACGATGATGAGACGTCTGATGATGAAAGCCTTGATGAAAACAGTGAAAGTGATGGAAATTTTTATGATGATTATGAAAGTGATGATAGTGGGTTCGACTTGGACTAAGAAAGTTTCAAGTAACAAGATGGTAGATTTCAGGGTC
>NW_027168882.1:200000-281704 GCF_036898095.1 Palaemon carinicauda | reverse complement strand
TTCCTCTATTCCCTTGTGCTCTCCCAGATGTATACCTATTTTCTCTGTGACTATTGAGGTTTGTCAGTACCTTTCTAATGTAAAGGAAAACGGCTGTGTACAGAAGTCCAAGGGGGTTGGCAGGGGTACCCCAGAGAAGAGCCAGAGCTTACGTTCCCTCTCATGGCTGTTATTTTGTACGTAGGCAAACGCTAGTCTGACACGTAATGTATAATGAAACAGGGCGTAAAAAACCCGTAGAGTTTTGCGACAGAATTTCGTACCACTGACGAAGCGGAATTGACAAAAAATTTCTAAGTCCAGTTCCTCTATGAATAAACCAGAAGGAAATCTACGGGGTGCAAAACAATCATCTCGACACTTCTTTCATTTTCCTTACGATTTTCACAGGAATTTATCTGTTTTGTTATAGAAAATGGTTGTTGTTGTCATAACCTCATAGAAAACTACGAAACTTAGCGCTAAAGAAAATTAAACTGAATGTTACCGAGCGCAACACTGACTTTATGATAGAAAACTTAACGAACCACAATTGGCGATTTAATCGAAAATGTTACTCAATATAGCTATCTTACCACTTTTTACAATTAAATATAATCAATATTTACTTTAATTTATCTATATGAACGATTGACTGAAGTTATTTGGCAAGCTTAGAGGACTACACACAGACTATTCCCTGACATTTATAAGCACTTTAACGATAAATTTGACATCAATGTGTCAATAAATGTGACGAAATATAAGCTATTTCATGATTATGTGTTATAATCACGAAATACTTTAATTTTGCCACCAGAATTGACTATTTGATGTAAAAATCTATCGGTAAAATGCCCGATTTTGTCCGAAAATATGCCCGTGTAACACCCCTAGTATACAGAAAATTCTTACGATTTCTTGAGCTAAAATTACGAAGATTTACTTTACATTATCAATACTAAATTTCGTTCTTTCAATTGTGAATTTGATTATTCAATGCTTTTAATTTTGACATGAAAATTAATTTTTGTGATCATTTACTAATTTCAACAATTGAACTGTAAGAGTTATCGACTTCATCATTAATATAAAAGCAAATTTCGTTCTTTCAAATATGACTGACTTGAAAAACAGTTTTATTACAAAAATTATTTACCGGTTTTAACAAGTAGATTGTAAGATAGCTATCGACTCAGACTATCAATATCAGCTTACGTTCTGTCGAATATGAATTTGATTATTCTTTGCTTATAATTTTGACTTGAAAAACACCAATTTTCATTAGACAAAATATCCACAATTTTCCATTGAATATTAAATTTTAAGATAGACAAGTGCTGACTTATTCTACTTTACATTCATCTTTATTTTATTTTTGCTGATTACTTTAAATTTAGCTAGGCTATCACTATTACTACTGCTAGACATCGCATCTTTAATTGGATAATAGTTTACTTTATTTCTTTTCAAAAATTTAGCTGCATCTTTAATAAATATAGATGCATTTACTTTACTACTTTATTGATTTTACTTTAAAAAATTGATTATTTCTTATAACTTTAATCAAATATCTTAGAATTTTACGTAATTCTTTTTAATTCTTAATAAATCTAGCATCTTTAATTACTCGATTCTTGTCTTATTTCACAAGCTTAGCTTATCAAGACACGTTACTGCTGATTTAAGCAGCAATCTTACTTGAATCTGTTCAAGAAAATCAATACCTGAACAAGCAATTGGGGTTTTCAAGTCAAAAATACCGCATTTAACGCTCTCATAGACCTGTTATACACACTGATTTTTTTGCATTATGATAAGAAGCACCTTTTCATGTTTTCCTCCACTCGTGTTTTACGTTTTTAAGAGACTATTTAATCAATTTATATATCCTTAGGCTTCCAAAGTCATATTGACTTACGTAATACTCGATTAAATTTTGTGATAAGGGTAGAGTGAAACTTCATAAAAATTTCATCTAAAATGGGTGTTCTTGAAACTTTAGTGCACTATTGCATACTAAACCCATTTCTTATAGGGAGGGGTAGTGATAAACTATCTTTTTTTTTTTACCAAATTACGTATTTAAAGGCTTATACAAAGCTCCTTTGGGAGACGATAAATTACGTTATTTCATCAATTACTTTTAAGCTTTAAATGTTTTATAGGGCAAATTACATTATCTCTATTTGAAAGCTAAAACATTTGATGGGGGTAAACTACGTTATTTCATTATTTGAAAGCTTAGATTATTTATGGTATCCAAATTACGTTATTTTACCAAATTACGTATTCATCTATTCAGTCAATTCATTGCATTACTAATTTCTAAGGGGAACTAATTTATCGGTAATTATTTAATTAAACATTTTACATAAAGGCTTACTGGTGATTTTAAATGGATAAATTTCGTATTATATTAAATTTAGACTTAGCCAATCAGTTTTAAAGGATATTTTTCATTTAACCAAATTACCTATTGAACTACTTTTTTTTTTTTTTTTTTTTTGAGGGGATTACTCTTGAAATCTCATGAAATTGCCTATTTTAAGGAATACTTCAAACATGGATAAATCATATGCTTAATTTGGTGCTACTTTCATAGATACCAATTTACATGACTCTACAAAACCTTGCTAAGTATGGAATATATTCAAGCATATTCCTTTCAGATGTCTTTGGATAAAACAAGAGTTACAGGAATTTCACAAACCAAACTCCAATCAAATTTAATTTCATTCAGAATTACAAGTCATCCTTCAGTTTGTTATAACAATACATTTAATTACACCAAGACACACACCGTCCCCCCAAAAGCAGACAAGCGACCAAAACAACTAAATCGTCTTGTATCCCAACACCATTCCATGTAAGTGATTAAGTCGGGTAAATGGTACGAGATGTGCAAAGTATTCGCCATACACATCAACCACTGGGCTATTTTAGGATCTGTGGTGTTGACCTTACGAAATTCATCCAATTGTCAGGTAATTAGAATTATCCAATTTATTCTGACATCCCTTTTTGGTGTCTTGGTTATGGTATGTCAATTCCTTTTCACTTTATATTTGAGTTCCAGATTGCTCAGTAAACCAGGTTTCCAAATAAGTAAATAAATGGTTCCCAACTACAAGAGAACTATAAAAATAGGTTCAATATTGCTTCATCCAAGATGTTTACGAGACCAAAATGTTCAATTGTCACTAGAACAAGACAACACCATAACTGTTACACTTCATATTGTTGATTAGGGCAGATTTATTGCTACGTTCATGACTAACTGGCATTCGTTTGCATCATACTTCTTGAATGGTTTACAGTTCATAATTTAGATACAACTTAAAATCTTTAGAAACGATATTCTACGGATATACCTGAAGTATACTTTCTAGAATGTTGACTCAATTTTACCGTGAACTTCCGAGACAGCTGCAAAGTATTGCTATCATAGTGTTTGATTAGTTCATGTCTATTATTCAAATTAATTGAGCCAACTCTTAATTACACAGCTACCTTTCGTACCCAAAATTTCAGAATTTCTACAAAAAAAGAAAAGACCTCAACACTGAGACATCTTTAGCAAATAACTCGTAATGGCTGTCCCCTACAGAAAAATACCTTTATACTTTTAGGCTCTACAAATTTACTTGAACTGGACGTTTTTCTCGAGCCAAAAGCATTCTTAGTCTGACAAATATTTTAGGTAAAAGCTTCCTGATTCTGACAAACTTTGTATGCAACAGCTCTCACATTGATTGTCATCTCTGAAAGACTTTATCTTTTGTTTTCCAAGAAAACTTACTTAGGGAACAGACATTCTCTCAAACAAACTTTCAACATGAGGTTTCCTGGCAAAGCAAATAGAAAACTTCAGACTTTCCACAAAAATCCTATCAAAATGGAGAGATTTCTTTTTTTTTGGACATCTATTGTAAACAGCCATCTTGATTTTACAATCTTCCTTAAAACAACACTCAAACTGAAACATTCCAATGCAAAAAAAAATAAGCACAAACTGACGATATTTTCTTGGCAAAACCTCCATATATGCTTGAAGCAACACCAAAAGTAAACGTAAACAAATTTAACAATATAACAAACAATACTTTCCAGGAAAAAGAATTGTCACTAAATGGAGAAAAAAAAAGGCTTCTAGAAATTAATGCTATATTCCTTGAATAGTAACATTCTAACAATCTAGACAAAAAATATTCTACTGCCTATCAAACTCTCTCCCCACTCTCCAAGTAGAAAATATCCGGTACCACGTAGAAACCCTTTTTAAAGTAAACCACCACTTTCTAGGGCAAACTTCTCTCCATTTTATAGGAAAAGCTCTCTCCATTTTATGGGCAAAGATCTCGCCATTTTATTGGCAAAGATCTCTCCCTTTTATAGGAAAAGATCTCTCCATTTTATAGCCAAAGACCTCTCCCTTTTTGTAGCCAAACTCCTCTCCATTTTCGAAAGCAAAGTTCTCAAATTTAGTAGGACAAACCTCTGCACTTTCTATGCAAAATCACCTGTTACTTCATAGACTACCAAAGTCCTTATTAGACAAAATCTTCCCCACTTTCCTAAGAGGAACCTAATCACTTTATAGGCCGAACCACCCACACTTTGTAGGCAAAAAGTCTGGACTTTCCAAACAGAAATTTCTCCATTTTCTATGCAAGAATTTATTTACTTTCATGAATGCAAAAGTTTGGCAAAAAGATTCATGAATGCAAAAGATTGGCAAAAAAAGAAAGAAAAATCATTAATGCAAAAGGGGCAAAAAACTTCCTGAATACAAATATGTAGCAAAAACTTTCATGAATACACATGGCGAAAATATTCAATGAAAAAGTTTGGCAAAAGAGATTCATGAATAGAAAAGTTTGGCAAAAAAGATTCATGAATGCAAGTGGGCAAAAAAGCCTCATGAATACATATGTCTGGCAAAAAGTTTCATGAATGCATCCGTTCAGCAAAAAGCTTCCTGAATGCATACATCTTGGCAAAAGCTTCATGAATGCATAATTCTGGCAAAAAGCTTCATGAATTCATAATTATGCCTAAAAGCTTCATGAATGCATATGTCTGGTAAAAAGCTTCATGAATGCATATTTGTCAAAAAGCTTCATGAAGGCATCAGTCTAGCAAAAAGCTTAATGAAGGCATCAGTCTGGCAAAAAGCTTCATGAATGCATACATCTGGCAAAAAGCTTCATGAATGCATACATCTGGCAAAAAACTTCATGAATGTATGTGTCAAAAAGCTTCATGAATGCACACGTCTGGCAAAAGGCTTCATAAATTCAAACCTCTAACAAATAGCTTCATGAATACACGTCTAGAGAAAAGCTTCATGAATGCATACATCTGGCAAAAAGCTTCATGAATGCATAAGTGTGGCCGAAAGATGTGGCAAAAGACTTCGTGAATGCAACATTTGACAACATGCGTCGTGAATACATACTTTGGCAAAAAGCTTCAAGAATGCAAAGCGTAAAAAAAAACGCTTCATGAATGTAAAAGAACATCAAAAATGCAAAAGAACACCAAGAATGTAAAAGTGGTCAAAATAATCATGAATGTGGAAGTAGCAAAAATAGTCATGAATACAAAAAGTATGGCAAAATAATCTTGGATTCATGAATATCATAATGACAACTTAATACGAATAAAATATTGAAACTTGAGACATCTAGAGATGTAGAAATTATCACCAACTAATGGAAGTTTGTATATCCAAAGACTACCTAAGCGTAGTTCAACTTTGAAGCCAAAATAAAAACTAAATAGAATAAATACTTTCTGAACCGTTCTTAAAGACAGGTTCAAGTAACCAGAAACAAAGACCTAATGGAAAATATCGTAGGCAATGACTGTTTTCTGAATCCCAAATTATTGTCCAAATAACTGGTAACATATAAACTACAAACTTTAATCATTAACTCCCTGTAGCCTACACAGAATATGATCTATCTCGATTGTCATCATTTGTAAAAGACAATACTTGAGACAAAATTACAATTAACAAAAACAAACCAAGTCCCAAACCCTGTATCACAGACTAAACTCCTAAGTTATAAACTAATACTCAATCAATGTCCTCTTTTATGCAAATTAACTTATAACATCCAAACTTCACCACAACATAACTGATGTTTGGAAACTAAATCTGCTGTCACCATCTAACATCTGACAATCAAATGCAATGTCATCAAACAACAACAGAATATAAACTATAAAAAATATCAACATAACTAGCAATGTTGTCTTGCATGGAGACTTCCATGCCCGTGCTAGGAAAAACCAGGTACAGGTAATGTTCTCAGCCTACTCTCTCTATGAACTGAACATGATCTTTTCCTTAGAAACACAATATTCCTGAACAAGGGCACACTAAAAAACACAGGAATGCATCCAAGATCCAAACATAGACACATTCTAGACTATTTCATAACCAAGAAAAGACATACTAGGCTAATTAGTAAGAGTAATTCCAATCATGTGTGGGAGCAGTGTTAAGTCAGTCATAGAATAGTTAGACCCCTCTTTAAACTCATATTCGACCGAGGCAGGCCAAGTTTAAGAGATTGGTGTGTGCTGCGCTGAAAAAGCAGGAGACGATATATCCTTTTCTCACTCAAATTGCAGAGGGCCTCTCTGGAATACCCCAAAATTTTTTTAACAACGATCTGCAAGGTGATACCAGGTGCTTCTGAAGTAACAATTGGTTTCACTACACCGCTCCCACACAAATGCTTTAATGAGGACTCTGATACCATACATTAATTACTTGACCATCGGAAAACACACATTGCATATCTTGCAAACCTCCACTCTGCATTATTTCGAAGACAGTGGCAGAAAAACTTAATAAATGCTGAAGTGGCAGAAAACAAAATAAAAATTATGCAGAAGCATGGAAAAAAATAAATAAATAATCACGGTTGAAAAAATGGCAAAATCCTTCAAGGATGGCATAATGCATTTTACATGCCAGTGGCAAAATGCTTTTTAAATGCAATAGCAAAAATTCATTATTGTCCAAGTATGACAAAAAGCTGCAAGACCAATAAAGTGTTCAATAATAACTTTACGAATAAAAAAAGTGGCAAAAACCTTCATGAAAGCATGTGTGGTAAAAAATTCAAGAATGCAAAACCGTAGTCAAAGATTTCATGAATTAAAAAGTCTGGCAAACATGATATTTTTTTCAAGTGTATTACAACAAATACTTGCAAAATATCATAAACTTTATAGACAGCCAGAAATGTAGAAGTTCACACAAACAACCAGAATTTTGTAAATCCAAAGACTGACAGAGGCTAGCTCGACTTGCCGAAGCTAAAACCAAAAATCATACGGAACAAATCTTAAAGAAAGGGTCGTGTCCTGGGAAGAAGACCCAATGGAAAACCAAATTCTTGAGCAAATAATGTTTGCTAAACCTTTAACTTCTTTCAAATATCAGGTGACACATCATAATCTGCAAACTTTATTTCATGAATCGTATTATAATGAAAATCACTAATCACCATTTACTCATCATTTACAGACAAAACAACACTAGAGCCAGGATTATATTCAACTACAAAAAAGTAGTCTAAAAGTTAATATCACAAAATATTGATTTAATATCCACTTTTTTTTTAATCAGATATTATAGATCAAAGTCTATTAACACACTATTTCTGACGACCAAATTTCACTGCCGCCATATGGATGGTTAAACATCAAATAAACTGTCACCACCTACATCTGAATATAAAATAGAAAATCAAGCAAAATTTTGATATAAACTATCACAAAAAGAAACAGAATAGAACAGACAAGGTTGTCTTGCATTGGAATTCTAATATCCATGTTAGGAAACACCAGACACATTCATTAGACTGCTGACAGCCTCTCACTACTGCCTCTATTAGCAGAACACAAATTTGACATCGCAAGCACAATATTCCTGCTAGAGTAAAAGCTCAAAACACAGGAATGGTTTAGTTTAGATATTCAAGCACTGGTACATGTTAGATTACTCCATAACCACATAGAAACACACTAATGATGTAAGCACAACCCAAATCACAGGGGGAGTGGGGTGTTAGACGGACAGGTAGTTAACTAATGGGACTCCTCTTCAAACTCTAAATTCAACCTCAAATCTGCAACAAGGCCAAGTTAAAGAATTTGAAATGTGCTGCACTAAATACAAGAATCCTTTCTCATACAACCATTCTTCACGAACAAACGTTCCTGACGAAAACCCTGACACTATCTACAAAATGTTCTGCAAACTGATACTGATGCGGCATTAGCAAAAAAAATGGCTTCACTAAGTGATTTCATGCAAACTGATTTGAAGAGAACTTTGTACCCGTACAGCAGTTGTTCCAGCAATTGCTTGAACAACGGAAAGTAAATTACTCGTATCATGTATACTGTACCTCCACTAATGCGTACTGGCCCAAATTGGATAAGGGGACCTGAGGACGGAAGCATATTTCAAATACGTATGCTACAGAACTGCAGTACAGTAGAAATGGCTGAGGAAATTCAAGCCTTTGCTGACCTAACTACTGTACTTATAAGCTTTATACTGTATACAGTAATATCACTACATCTATTCATTATTGTTATTATTATTATCATTATTATTTGCTAAGCTATAACCCAAGTTGGAAAAGCAGAATGCTTTAAGCCCAGGGGCAACAGAGAAAATAGCCCAGTGAGGAAAGAAAACAGAAAAGTTGAATATTCTAAGAACAGCAACATTAGAATAAATATTTCCTATATAAACTATAAAAACTTAACAAAACAAGAAGAGAAAAAAGATAGAATAGTGTGCCGAGTGTACCCTCAAGCAAGGGAATTCTAACCAAGAAAGTGGAAGATCATGGTACAGAAGCTATGACACTACCCAAGACTAGAGAACAATGGTTTGCTTTTGGAGTGTCCTTCTCCTAGAAGCTGCTGCTTACTATAGCTAAAGTCTCTCTTCTACCCTCACCAAGAGGAGAGGAAAATAAGCACTAAACAATTACAGTGCAGTCATTAATTCCTTGGGTGAAGAAGAATTGTTTGGAAATCTCAGTGTTGTCAGGTGTATGACGACAGATGAGAATTTGTAAAGAATAGGCCAGACTATTCAGTTTATGTGTAGGCAAAGGGAAAGTGAACTGTAACTAGAGAGAAGGATCCAATGTAGTACTGCCTAGCCAGTCAAAGGATCCCATAACTCTCTAGCGGCAGTATCTACACAGGTGGCTGGTGTCCTAGCCAACCTAAGAAATACACAATTACTATAGTAACCAACAACTGATAGCATAACAAAGAACTAGGCTGAGAATTTTAATACTATACTGAACAAATTTTAGCACTGTCAGTGAGTGTGGTTTTGATACTATACCCAACCTATCTCTCATTTATGACCTCAAAAAGCTACCAGAATTGCACAAGGGTCCGAGTGCAATAAAAAATATTAAAGATGGTAAAAAATATGGTCATTACAGGATTTCCAAAGTTTTTAAGGGGGGCTACATTCTTAAAACAACAACTGTACAACTGTATTTGTACCCTTTAGAGGAGAGGAAATAGTTGAATCCTAGATGGACAACACAAATCTTATACATAAGAATAAAGCAGAGAAGCTCCTGCAACAAAAGCCCAGGTATTTTCCTTTTATCTGCAGCTGATAAAATACTAGTTAGTTCTTGTGCTTTGCTAAACATATTTGACTCTCTGCTACCAAAGACAAAGTGTTGGTATAGGCATGATTCTCACAGACTCAAATAAATGAGAATTGTCGATAGAAAAATACAGGTTGATGCCTTGCCCTGGTTGACCTTAACAGGGACTTTGATAAAGTGCCCACAAGTTCCCATGGAAGATACTCGCAAAACATGAAGTTTCTAACAAATTTTTCGAAACACACAAGCTATTTCATTCCAGCATGGAAACCAAAGTCTGTATTGACTGCTTGAAATTCTTATTGTTCCTTGGAAATAGGACTAAAACAGGGTGATGTTCTGGCCCGTCCAATTTAATCTGTTTATCAAATTTACTACAGGAAAAAAAAAGATGGCACCCAAATAAAAACAGGTAATTCCACAGCCATAGAGAAACCTTTAACATTATAACCACTAGATGATTGACCAACAATGTGCTGATGCTGCCTCCAATTAGGCACACATCACACAGGAAATCAAAACACCACATAGAGACAAATATACCAGGCACTTGACAGAAGTCTTAGTACAATGAATTGAAATAGATTATTTGCTATTCTTCACTATTAATGACACATAACTCCATAAGGTGCCATTTGACAAATACCTTGGGGGTTATCATTTCATATACTAGAGACTAATGATGATGTTCTGGAGACTATAAACAGGTCTTTAATAGGTCTACAACAAGTATATATGACTGACCACTAAAATACATGTGTGTAAAGCAGTATGTATTCATATTCTCCTCTATGGTACAGAGACCTGGACTAAATTGATGCCATCCGAAGCAAATGGTACACTTATATTTCCTGTTTGATAAAAATAAAATTAAAGGCCTCACATGGACGGATCAGATACCACACACAAGAAATTCTGGAATGCAGAGAATGCACAATCATAGAAGCGATGCTTACCAAAAGCTTAATACACTGTTTTGGTAACAATCAGTATGGCTAAAAATGACGCCAGAAGAAAATCTTAAATGGAATATTGAAAATCAGCCACTTAAGAACTAGAAAAATGAAAAATTCCACCAAATAACCTAGAACTCTCGGTATGGAGAATCGATATTAACAACAGATTCACTGCCCTGGTGCAGAGCTGTGTAGCACATCTTACTTTTAAAGATCAGCAGCACCATGCACAGCGATTAAACTAAAATCCTCTTGTAAGTGTTCAAAACATGGCAAGGTATGCAATATGCAACAAGCTAAAGACTGGCCTGGTGAGCCGTAGCAATGAGCACTGACTGTGGGAGCAATACAGAACCACCATGTCTGAGAACTCATCATACTGTGTTCAGACTCTACCTGTAGGTCTTCGTTCATACTCTACTAACATAGAATGTCGACATTAGTTACAATGCACTGTTATAGATTCGATTAGACAAGAAAACACTATCATGATCTGTTATTTCAGAAATCTCTACTCTACCGTCATGAGCAAGATTTTTTACGATCCAAAACTAGACCACCAAGAACAAATCATTTAAAAATTCAGTACCAACAGATATCAATGCTACTTGAAAAATCATCAGAATTTACCTTTTATCACAAGCTTTACATTATCAAGATTTCCTGAGCACCAAAATTTACTAATACTTTGTAAGAATAATAAAATCACAATTTTTTTTTCATTCACTCATACAAAGGACTGATCTATTATCTTTAACCCTGGATAGGTACGCTCCTCGGACACCCCTTTAAGGGTATACTCGGACGCGAACGACCCCGACGCCAAAAACAATTCTTGAAAAATCAGTTTTTGCAGTAACCTCCTTTTTTCTTTTGCCAAAAAATACTTCAATGAATGCTTAAAACAACTGTAAAGATAAATACTACTCATCTGCAGAAAAACTATTTATTATAAATATTTTAAAAAATTAAGTAGAAAAAAAAAGACCTGACATAAAAATTCATAAAAAAAAAGTTTATACATATATACACAATTCCTTTTAGGAATTGATTCTTGAATGTTTAGGACACATCTTGATGTATTTTGGATGAAGTCAGACCCATGGAGGTGAAGATCTGAAATGAGAAAAAAAGGGTAACTTTTTTTGGCCAAAAAAACTTGTCCAAATTTCATGAATTTTTTTGGGTACCCAAATGAAATAGGAAGTGGCTAATTTTTTTAGGGAATAAACATATGTTATCCTAAAATAGAAATATGTAAAAATATCTTCATTATTTTGTAAATTACATTTATATCAGGGGCCATATCTAAAGGTAATTTTTTGAGTACTTAGAAATTTCGTAAAAAAATACATATATTTAATATATAATATGATATTTATGCAGGTAAAAATATACCAAAATATCACAAATTCTATAGGGAACAAGAATATATATAGATAGGGCAGCTTACGCTTCGGATATGTCCACAAAATGGCCGCCAACCACACTGACTCAGACTCCCTAATCTGCCACTTGAAATGTAGGAAGGGTATGTCAATTTCAAGGTGTTATTTACTAATCTAATTATTATTGGATATGCATAAAAATTGTATGGTGGGTTGCTGGATAATTGACGATTATTTTACGACTATAAAATTAAAATTCTGACCCAAAAAAAATTTTTTGAAGGGAAATAAAATCGAAAAAAAAAAATGTAAAACAATATAATATTTTAGCTAAAAAAAATTGATGATATTCAATCAAAAAAAAAAGTAAACAAAATTTTCCGACAAATAAACATCTAGAGGAATCATTACTCTGTGATAGTTCCTTAGTACGTAGTAATTTTGAAAGAATTGGGAAAAAACGAAAAAATGGCAATCACCGGAAAATCGAACACATACCTATATATACGCCATATCTGGCTAAAAAAAAGATAGGCATGGGTAGCCAGATCATCTAGAAACACTTTCCAACACTATGAAAATATAAGTTTTGCGACACTACTTGCCAATTCCTTACGGTAACATGACTAAGCAAAAAAATGCAAAACAAATAAAAAGGGGCACTCGCGGAAAAATGGCTAACATTCTAATATACAGCATTTCAGAAAAAAAAAATTCAGCCACGTGCTAGGCAAACCATCAAGGCACATTTTCCGACAAATAAACATATAAATGAAATATTACCCTGTGATAGTTCCTTAGTACGTAGTAATTTTGAAAGAAATGGGAAAAAACGAAAAAATGGCAATCACAGGAAAATCGAACACATACTTATATATACGCCATATCTGGCTAAAAAAAATAGGCATCGGTAGCCAGATTATCTAGAAACACTTTCCAACACTATAAAAATATAAGTTTTGCGACACTACTTGCCAATTCCTTACGGTAACATGACTAAGCAAAAAAATGCAAAACAAATAAAAAGGGGCACTCGCGGAAAAATGCCCAACATTCTAATATACGGCATCTCAGATAAAAAAAAAGACATGCACGTGTTAGCCCAACCATCAAGGCACACTTTCTAACACATAAACATGAAAAAAATCAATAATATACGGCAATTCCTTACTACGTAGTAAATTTTTACAAATATTGAAAAAAAAAACAGAAATTGGCAACCGCAGTTAAATACCCAATATACCAATAACTACGTCGTATCTGACAAAAACAAAATCACGCATGGGTAGCCAGATCATCTAGACACACTTTCCAACACTAAAAAAGCAAAAGTTTTACGACACTATTTCGCAATATCTTACGGAAAAATGACTTGGCACAAAAATGAAAAAAATTAAAAAGGGACACTCGCGGTAAAATGCCCGACATTCTAGTATACGGCATCTCAGATAAAAAAAAAGACATGCATGTGTTAGCCCAACCATCAAGGCACACTTTCTAACACATAAACATGAAAAAAAAATGAATAATATACGGCAATTCCTTACTACGTAGTAATTTTTACAAATATTGAAAAAAAAACAGAAATTGGTAACCGCAGTTAAATACCCAATATACCAATAACTACGTCGTATCTGACAAAAACAAAGTCATGCATGGGTAGCCAGATCATCTAGACACACTTTCCAACACTAAACAAGCAAAAGTTTTACGACCCTATTTGGCAATATCTTACGGAAAAATGACTTGGCAAAAAAATGAAAAAAAATGAAAAAGGGGCACTCACGGTAAAATGGTCCTCGTGGTGATGAACGATATTTTAACTAAAAAAAAAATCATGCACATGGTAGCCAAACAATCCACCAAGACTTTCCACAACTGATAACCTATACAAGTTGCACCATTCTACGACAATTTCATAATACGTAATAACTTTGATAATTATGCAAACTACCTTAGAAGGGTAAACTCGGTCGCGAACGACCCCGACGCGTCTCAGAAATCGGGGAAGGAGTACAGCTACAGCAATGCACATCTGGACACTACTAGAGCGTGTAGGGGAGACACCTCCTGCAGGTCGATCACCCACAAATTCAGTTACGGGGGTGAGTCACGTGAGAAAAACCTGTTTTTTTTTGACGCTCGGGGTCGCAAACGACCCATCGTACCTATCCAGGGTTAAAGTTGTAGAAATATTAACCATAGAGTCTACTATCTATCAACAATGAAGACTTTTCCATATTACTTCAATCTTTAGAAAAGTAACATGAAATCAGGTTAGCTTCCAGACATCCAATTAAGCCTTTGTATTCGGAGAAGGATAACAACATTACAAAGCCATTAAGACCCAGACTAAGACTTATTACAAGGTATTTTGTAATGGAATGACTTTCTAAAGTCTATAGAATGCTAATAGACAATTCCTTGCAAGACTTGGATGATTTGTTTCTATCAACGACAAACCCGTTTTTGTCTAATTTCTGACGAAGTTATGAATTTCGTAGGTTTCTCACACAGACCTCTAAAAGTGCCCATCAGGATATTTATCCCATTTTATGTCAATTACAATTGAATGATGCACAGTCTCAGACGAAAAGCTATTTAAGCCTCAAGCTGGTACCACCTTTTGAAACAACAGCATGTGTTCAACATGTATTTAGAAGTATTGCTTGATCTTAGACCAAAGGAATAACTTTTGACTTATTATCTAACGTTACTTATTTCTACATTTTCAAGACATCTGGAAGGACATGAAAATATATAAACACTTGAACACAATAATTTTGTAAAATACAGTCATGTAAACTGCAGTAAAAATCAGCATGTGATACAGTCAATCAAATTCATAAAAAAATCTAAAGCTCTGATCAAGAAAAAATCGTTTTTAACATTAAATAACACTAAGAGGAAAAATATTTAACGAAATGACAACTTTTCTCAAAAATAAATAGAAAAATCCGAATATTCTATGAGGTTTTTGTAAACAACAATGATTTCCTTAATAAGACAACCTGTATAAAATCCTAAGAAAAAGTGAAAGTAGAATGTCGAGAGAAGTTTGAACCCAGCAGAGTTTCTCCTGATTTACTCACAGAGGAATTTTACTTGGAAATTTAAATGACAATTACTCTTCAACGTTGCTACAAATATCAATCGAAATAAACTCTATAAATTTTTACGGAATGTTTCAAAAAACAATTACATGTAGACAAATATTGGCCAACATACAAAACATCACATTATTGAGAGAGAAAGTAAGCAGATGGCTCGTCTCAGAAATAACCTTACCATCACCCTTGAACTTCTGTATATAGCAGTTTCTCTTACATTTGAAAGGGACTAAACAGTCCTCAACAGTCACAGAAAAAATGGGTATACACCTAGAAGAGCACAAGGGAAGAGAGGAACTTTTCCCATCTCAGCAATCAGCTTGTCAGCTTAGAAAACAGGTCTTTGAATCTGCTTCGAAGCTGATAACTGGCTGGTTACTCCCTGCCGAGAACACTCCCTTGGGTCATTGCAATGCTGACTCCAAGGAGCTCTCTTTATTTTGAAAAATCTTTCGGAGTTTTTCTAACTACTACAATCTTTCGGAGTTTTTCTAACTACTACAATCTTTCGGAGTTTTTCTAACTACACATTTTATATATGTGAACTTCTGTGCTTCAACTATGATCTGGAAGTAAAGGTCAATAATAAATAGTGCTTTCAATGACATAGTCATAATTTTTAAGGAATTTAATTGCTCAAGTTCTCAGCTTGTCCCAACTCTTCAAGCAAGCTCCTTGAAAATAACAAAAGATAAAAGTACTCTTAAACGAAATCCCAACATAAAACTCAAAACTAATCAAAATATAAAAATAAAACTAAAATTTCCTTAATGAAAAAGTGTATTAACGCTTTATGTTCTTCCAAGTTAAGATCAGAATGTTGGGAGTATGAAATCTCTAAAAGCCTCAAATCTAAGGATCAAATGTGTGATGATACTTAGGAGCATGTATAGTGTAAAGAGACTATTTCTGTGAAATATCATGCCTATGAATAGCATCTAAAGACTTGCACAGGAGGAAAAGAAAATCTATCTAATACTGAATATCTAGAATAGTCTCTCATTTGTTCTATAGCTAGCAAGGCAGAAAAAGATCATTACTATCTACTTCAAATATCTCATACCTATGGAAATACTAAATATAATTCCTCAACGGAAACACTATATATAATCCCCTTATGGAAACACTATAAATAATCCCATTATGGAAGAACTAAACATAATCCCATTATAGAAACACTAGATTTAATCCCATTATGGAAACACTAGATATAATCCCATTATGGATATACTAGACATAATCTCAATATAGAATCACTAAATATAATCCCACTATGGAAACACTAAATATGATCCCACTATGGAAACACTAAATATAATCCCACTATGGAAACACTAGACATAACTAATCCTAGTATGAAAACACTAGACATACATTATTCCCACTATGGAAACACTAGACTTATTCCCACTATGGAAACGCTAGATATAATCCCACTATGGAAACACTAGACATAACTAATCCCAGTATGAAAACACTAGACATACATTATTCCCACTATGGAAACACTAGACATATTCCCACTATGGAAACGCTAGATATAATCCCACTATGAAAACACTAGACATAACTAATCCCAGTATGAAAACACTAGACATACATTATTCCCACTATAGAAACACTAGACATATTCCCACTATGGAAATGCTAGATATAATCCCACTAGATCTGGAGATTTGATGAGAACTGAGCAAAACAAACTCAAAAGCTTATAAAATGATCTGATGAGAACTTGAGTTGAAATTCAGAAGACCTTGTACAAAAAAATCAATATATGGTATTACAAAATATTCCCATTTTTTTAATTAAAAAGTTTTTAACTCAATAAGAAGAAACTTGATTAGGTTTGATGGGAATTATGTGAAGCACATTAATATTCACAGAAAAAATATGTATATATATATACCTTAACCTAAAAATAAAACCTCCATATATCAAGACACTGTGGCGTTGGAAACTAGAATTTACGCTCCCTATAAATGAGAAATAACAAAAGGTAATTTCCCAAGCCGTTAAAACCTAACTCCAAAACACTGCAAGAGATGATTTTATCCCTAAAATGAAATGCATCATATTTGGTATTACTTCGGATAGATACTTGAAATATCACTACTGGTAGCCTATCAAAAATGTCCCTGCCTGACGATCTATTGGACTGGGGTTCTAGACCAGCTTAAGCTTGATAGTCTCTTGTAGTGTTTGCAAGCTCACCATCCTTGTGAGATAAGGAAGGGTATTTGAGGGAGCATATAGATCTACCTGACGAGTCATCAGCAGCCATAGTCTGGCCTCCCTATTCCTAGCTTGGGTGGAGACTGGTATTGGGCGCTGATCACACACACACACACACACACACACACACACACACACACACAGTCCCCTGCCTCTGCCATCCAAATGGCTACTTACCTACTTCATAAGATATTGAAGATCATTAAAAACCAATTACTTAATTAGTTTGGCAAGTGTAAAAGTAATGAGTTTTATTTTTAAAACAAAAGCCTGTAAAATATATAATACTTTTGCAAAAAAAAAAAAAAAAAAAAAAAAAAAAAAAAAAAAAAAAAAAAAAAAAAAAAAAAAAAAGAGCTTCTAAGGTTCTTAAAAAGCAAAATGTACCAATGTAATATTAACTAGAACATACTTATCTATTTTTGTAGATATCCAAGACATAGTCATCTACTTTTAAAATTCCTCAAACTTTCTCTGATTTTGAATTAGTTGCTAAACTGAGTAGTTAAAACTATCGTCAAAAATGAATTACACTAAAATAAGCATTTTAAATCTAGTTGCTTATTAATTCCTGTGTGATATCCTCTACAATTTAAGGCATCTATCTAATAGCAACTTCAATTAAACAGTGGTAAAATACTGCTATTATGCAGCAGCACTCTCAATTTGTGCCTAGGTAATTCACACACAGTACTGAAACTCAATTGTAAGGGTAAAATCTTTGAGTTTTCACTATGATTATCAACATACCAAACACCCTTTAAATATCCGCAATTAGGAGGATTTCCTAATTTATACCCTGCTTACCAAACGTGCCTTTGTCAGTTGACCATTTCAGTCAAGGTTGCTCAAGGGTTCGTACCTTTTATACCCAAATTTACCAAACTTACTTAAAGAAACATTTTCAGTCTGGAACATACATCCACGCGCCCACAGTGTCTTGAAATATGACGAGAAGCCATGATAATAATGCTTTTTATACTATTCTTAACAGTACACAAAGTTTAAGCAAGATGCAAAATTTTCATGGCAAACTTAAAACTAACCTACGTAAACTATCTTATGCTTGAAAATTATGGCAAATTTATCCACTAGTCCCTAAAATCTCTTGAATGTTTCCCATCAGGGATTGTAACTAAGATTTACAGTCTGATGTGTCGCTTGTATCAAACTGAATTTTGACAAGGCCCATTACAAATGAAGCAGCTCAAAATTATTCAAAGCGTTGCCATAACTGATTATTTGCCGTGAATGCCCTAACTAAAAATACCTATCATTTCAAATCTAGTTCAACTATATGAAAACGTAAAACTATTTGCAATTATCATTCATTTTGCCAATACTTAGCTAGGCAACTTAACTTTGGCCTGACTGGTTTTATGTCACACTATTATCCCTAACCTTCGCAAAGAAATTTTTGCAAAAAATTAAAACTATTCTCCGTAACTATTACAAAACGTATTATTATGTACGTGAACTGCACAAAAGTTACCGTCAATTATGTAAGTTACCTTACTGGTCTAAAAAATTTGCTAGTGATAATTGCATATACATTGAATCTACATCAGATAGCTTCTGATTTTCTACAGCTTAAAACTAACACTGAATGAACTATATTACCTAATTCCACATATCACTTTTGAATAGTTATGCATCTTCAAATGGCCAATATACCTGATATCTAGCAAACTAATTTGGATAAAAGTATCTTGATACAGTACTTAAGACTGGCTGATACTATATGTTATGTTTATCAAGTCTATTGAAGCTTAATGAACTATTTTATCCCATAAGTTTATGGCTCTAATAAACTAATACTAGAAAGCTGCTTAAATCTTAATTCTATAGTAATCCTGCTAGCAATAACACAGGAGGATTCCGTATTATAGCCTAAAATGCACATTTGGACAGACATTTTAGAAAAAAAAAATTTGCTAGAGACATAGTTCGATTTTTATCTTGATGCAATCTTCATTTATGCGGAATCTTCCGAATTTTCTTGGGATCTTGAGATATAAATTGTAATTTTCTTGGGATCTTGAGATATAAATTGTAATTTTCTTGGGATCTTGAGATATAAATTGTAATTTTCTTATCACCACTTTTTCCACTGCAGTTTTTTCCTCAAACGATTCTCTGTGGAGTAAAGAAACAAGTTAATTGTGTCATGTATTACCAGGTATTATGACAAAGATAAGTAGCCATAACCACTAACCAGACCTCAAGCATAAGATTAGAATCCTCGTATAAAGAGGTAAAAGGTTTTGATTTTTTATGTCTGCAGTGATTAATAAAGAATGATTTTCTTAAATTATTTATATATAGTTTTTAAATGTTATGAAAAAATGTTGAATTGGAGAATGATGCAAAATTTGCTAGTCGAAGGTTTTTAGTATTACATTATCATATACTAGTGTCTGTGATCAAGTTGTCATTATTATTATTATTATTATTATTATTATTATTATTATTATTATTATTATTGCATGAACCTGGTTATGAATTTTACCGGAATATTAAAAAAATTCTCACATTTAGTAAAATATTATCCCAGACCTAAATTAGAGTTCTCTTGCTTGAGTGTACACTCAGGCATGCTACACACTATTCCATCTTGTTTCTTTTGTTTTTATGAAGTTTTTATAGTTTACAAATGATGGATCTAATTTAATGTTGTTAATGATCTTGAATTATTTTAATTTGATTGTTATTTCTTCTCATGTAGTTTATTTCCTTAGTTTCCTTTCCTCACTGAGCTATTTTTTCCAGTTGGAGCCCTTGGGCTTATAGCATCATGCTTTTCCAACTAGGGTTGTAGCGTAGCTAGTAATAATGATGATAATACTCCCCAAATTAGGTGTCATTTTCAGATAACAAGCTGCTTACTACCCTCACTTACTTCATCTCTGTACTTGTTGAATATCAGACTTTATATAATACATTAATGAACCCAGACTTATTGGTAAAATATCATAAGGATGGTCTTACAAAGACTAAGGATTTCCCATTTCCTGGTTATTGTATTTATCTCTACTTCAATGTTATCATACATACATATACCACGGCCCTTCCCCCAATTTTGGGGGGTAGCCGACATCAAACAAATGAAACAAAAAAGGGGACCTCTCCTCTCTACGTTCCTCCCAGCCAGACAAGGGACTCAACCAAGTTCGGCTGGTACTGTTAGGGGTGCCACAGCCCACTCTCCCCCATTATCCACGACAGATGAAGCTTCATAAAGCTGAATCCTCTACTGCTGCTACCTCCGCAGTCTTCCAAGGCACTGGAGGAAGCAGCAGAGACTACCGGAACTGCGTCACAATCGCTCGCCATTCATTCCTATTTCTAGCACGCTCTCTTGCCTCTCTCACATCTATCCTCCTATCACCCAGAGCTTCCTTCACTCCATCCATCCACCCAAAACCTTGGCCTTCCTCTTGTACTTCTCCCATCAACTCTTGCATTCATCACCTCCTTTAGCAGACAGCAATTTTCCATCCTCTCAACATGGCCAAACCACCTCAACACATTCATATCCACTCTAGCTGCTAACTCATTTCTTACACAGCAATTTTCCATCCTCTCAACATGGGCAAACCACCTCAACACATTCATATCCACTCTAGCTGCTAACTCATTTCTTACACCCATTCTCACCCTCACTACTTCGTTCCTAACCCTATCTACTCGAGATACACCAGCCATACTCCTTAGACATTTCATCTCAAACACATTCAATTTCTGTCTCTCCGTCGCTTTCATTCCCCGAGCCATGCATCACAGTTGGTACAATCACCTTCTCATACAGAACTCTCTTTACATTCATGACCAACCCTCTACTTTTTACTACTCCCTCAACTGCCCCCAACACTTTGCATCCTTCATTCACTCTCTGACATACATCTGCTTCCACTCAACCATTTGCTGCAACAATAGACCCCAAGTACTTAAACTGATCCACCTCCTCAAGTAACTCTCCATCCAACATGACATTCAACCTCCCACCACCCTTCCTTCTCGTACATCTCATAACCTTACTCTTACCCACATTAACTCTCAACTTCCTTCTCTCACACACCCTTCCAAATTCTGTCACTAGTCGATCAAGCTTCTCTTCTGTGTCTGCTACCAGTACAGTATCATCCGCTAACAACAACTGATTTACCTCCCATTCATGGTCACTCTATTCTACCAGTTTCAATCCTCATCCAAGTACTCGAGCATTCACCTCTTTCACCACTCCATCAACATACAAGTTAAACAACCACGGCGACATCACACATCCCTGTCTCAGCCCCATTCTTACCGGAAACCAATCGCTCACTTCATTTCCTATCCTAACACATGCTTTACTACCAGATCCATAAACGCAACACACACCTCCTTACCTTTTGCTAAATATTTCTCGCATATCTGCCTAACTGTAAAAATCTGATTCATAAAACCCCTACCTCTTCTAAAACCACCCTGTACTTCTAAGATTGCATTCTCTGTTTTATCATTAATCCTATTTATCAGTACTCTACCATACACTTTTCCCACCACACTCAACAAACTAATACCCCTTGAATTACAACACTCACGCACATGCACATCAATGTTATGAATATTAATAAATTCTACTTCCCTAAGTCATTCTATTCGTGCAATTACAAGTTACTCTGCACACATGAATACACAAATTTCTAGAATATTTGACAAACTACTGGCAATAACAACTGATAATAACTGACCACCTTACATTTCACATTGAATTTCAAGACCTCATTAATATACAATATTTCATTTCTATGCCCGTACTTTTGACTCCTTTTAAATGAAACGTAAATACCTTACTAAAACACTTCCCTTAACAAATAATCTTTAACAGTTATTAATGAAAACCTACCTTATCAGTGCTGAGCATGGATCATCTCCTTAAGAATTCACAAAGCATCTTCCAATAGGAACTTTCATGACATTAGAACTTCAAGATTTGTCTTGGAAAAAAGGCAATAATTTTCTGGAATGAAAAAGAAATTTAAGTCATTATAATCTAAAATCCATTGGCTTAAAAAGATTCTAAAATCAGAACAATGGGGTTGACCAGGCTTCAAACATCAAAAATCTTAGCTCCTATTACTGTACTACAAGGCTCACAAGATAGGACACACACACTTAGTATTATTTTGTGATCAATGGCATTTCAATGTAGGTATAGTTGGATATAGGAATTCTTGGCACACCACACTCTGAGAAAGTGCAACGTGTCATTCCCTTACTGTAGTCAAGTAACCAACGAATAGTGTAGGGATTGGTGACATTAGTGGTCGGCGGGGCTACACACACACACACACACACACACACACTCCTCTCAGTAATGTTGAGAAAACGGCCCCCTCCTCAGAGCGAGGTGTACCAGGAATGCTAACTGTAACTAACTCAAATTGGAACCCTCCTCTTTTGAAGAAACTTAACCCTTTTACCCCACCATAAGGGTAAATTTCGAGCACATTTTGCTATATAATTTTTTTAAATTGCTCTAAAAAGCTTAATTTTTGTCCTAGAGGGGTCAGGTTGGTCTCATTCTTTTGGAAAATGCCTGAAGTTTCTCATAAAATTATCAAAATCATGTAAAAATATCTAATTAACAGTGTTTTGCAAGAACGTACCGGTACGTCCTTTGGGGGTGAAAGGGTTAATATAATCATAAAATTGAGATTACAAGGTAGATACAGGTCCTGAACTTATAAACATTGGGATATAAGACGACAAATCTAACTGAAATTCAGATATCGAGTCAAAAACTCATAATGAAGTACTGTACTGAAATAAAACAATATATAATTTATTGCAGTAAGAAAGGCGGTATTTGCCATATGAAACGGGACTTTGTTGACTTTTCCGCAGAAATGTGAAATGGGTGAAGTCTACCCCAGGCCAAAATTTTACAAAATTCAACTTACATATAATTCAACTTGGAACCTACTAAGTTTTTAGGTTGAGGACTTTCTGTACTATTATAATTACTTTCAAATTTGTCATTTCTTTCTTATTAAAAAGTAAGAAATAATTGACAACTTTGAAAGCAATTTGTATTTTTTCTAACTGTACAAACCTGAGTCCTTTATATTAGAGAGATAAGAAGAGAAGCTGTAGTAAATGGCTGTTAAAATTCATAGCAAGGTGTAAACTGATCAGTAGTTACCAGTTGGCAGCTGGGAAGCACTGCCCCCCTCCCCCCCCCCCCCCCCCCCCCTGTTGATGAGCCTTACATAGTCATAATCTCGTTCGCTACCTGAGGATGCAAAGACCACTTGGATCAAACTATTTGCATCCTCTTGATCAACTTGTCAGCTAGAATGTTCATTTTGCTTGGAATGAAGTGGGCCGACAAGGTGATAGCCATGTCCCCAGCCCATTCTAAAATTTCCACTGCTAACTGGCAGAGCTGCAGTGAAACAGTACCTCCTCATTTGTTTCTGTAAGGCACCACCATGGTGTTATCACTCATCAACACCATTAAGTCGCCAGTCATGAAAGGTCAAAAGTGTTGCAAGACCAACAGGGCTGCCTTGAGCTGTAACATGATGTGGCACCAACAATCTTTGTCTCACTACTGTCCTAACAACAGTAGTGGTCTCCACCTTTCCTTTAATGCATCCATGAACAATCTAGTTTCGGAGAGGGTGAGAGGAGAGCTGAGTCCATTAGGAGATTGGTCTTGCCTAACCACCACTCCACGTTTCTTTTCGGCTCTTCCCCTATCAGAACCTGTTTCCTGGGAGAGTAACTGCCTTGAGACTGGTAGTTCTTCAGTTGCCACTGAATGGAACACATCCGGAGATGTCCTTTCGTAATGAGGCATTTCAAGGATGCAAGGAGGCTCTGCCACCGATGTGCCAGCAGCTGAGATTGTTGAAGGAGAGAGAGGGGCACCTTCCTCAGGAAAGCCAGACGATCCTGTGATGAGATAACTCTCCTGAGGATCATGTTTATTTCCCTTCCTAGATATATCAGTCTTTGTCTGGGCAAGAGAACTGACTTCTCTTGATTTACAGAGTCAATCTTTATTTCCCTTCCTATATATATCAGTCTTTGTCTGGGAAAGAGAACTGACTTCTCTCAATTTACAGAGTCAATCTTTATTACCCTCCCTATACAGTGATACCTCGGTAGTCGAACGACTCTATACTCGAACAATTCGGAGTTCGACCAAAATTTTCGAGAAATTTTTGCTGCGGTGCTCGACCAAAAATTCGGTACTCGACCAGCCGAACACGTGACGACCGCATGGGCTTTGTGATGATCGCGCCATCTCGGCCACTCTCGCTTGTTCGGGAAGCATCAGTTCTCTCGAGAGCGTCACTCAGACAACGCGCGATCAGCATTCGTTGTGATTTAGTGATTTTCAGTGCTTTTAATTGCTTTTTTAGCTTTCATAATGAGTCCCAAGAAAGTAATGAGTGTTAAGGGGAAGGAGAAGAGGAAAACAGTGCGAACAACGATCGAGTTGAAGAAGGAAATTATAGCGAAATATGAGAATGGTGTACGAGTGTCCGATTTAGCGGTAGAATACGGAATGGCGAAGTCGACCATTTCTACGTTTTTAAAGCATAAAGAAATGATTAAGAAGGCGAATGTTGCAACGGGAGTTACGGCGGTAACTAAGCAAAGGCCACAAGTGATTGAGGAGATGGAAAAGTTGCTTTTAATATTTATTAAAGAAAAACAGTTGGCCGGGGAAAGTGTTAGTGAAGCGTTCATTTGTGAAAAAGCGTTGCATATCTATGAAGAATTAGTGAAGAAAAGTCCGAGTACCAGTGAAAGTGATTCATTTACATTTAAAGCGAGCAGGGGTTGGTTTGAAAAGTTTCGTAATAGAACAGGTATTCGTAATAGAACAGGTATTCATCATTTTCGAAGAATACTGCAGAGGAGGAAGAAACAATTAACAATAGACCAGTTTTTCACAAAAGAAAAGAAAGCTGCTACATCAAAGCCTGTTTCTCCTCCAAAGAAGAGACAAAGAAGAGAAGAAACCCCTGAAATAGATCTGCCCACCCTTTCATTGGAGAGAGAAACAACTCCTGAAGGAGAACTACCCCGCCACATCATGGAAGGGGACTCTCCTTCCAAGCAGTAACCTCCCCCTTCCATCCTCTCCACATCCATCCCTGTATGCCATCGAACCGCTGCTCAAAGGTATGTTCACTACAGTACAGAAAATGGTTTAAAATTGTTTTATTTTAGTACAGTAAATGGTTTAAAATTGTTTTATAGGATTTTCTGACCAATTTCATACACATTTAGATAATTATTGTTGTTTAGGTACACGTTTTATTAATATTTTGGGCCTGTTCGAGTGCTTGGGAACGGAATAGAATATATACCATTATTTCTTATGGGGAAAAAAAATTCGGTACTCGAACAAATCGGAGGTCGAACACGGATCTCGAACGGATTATGGTCGAGTACCGAGGTATCACTGTATATATAAGTCTTTGTCTGGGCAAAAGAACCAATCGGTTAGATAATGTAATAGACCGATTCTGTTGGCATGAGCCAAGGCCAATACCAGAGAGAACAGCAGGTGAAAACTTGTGGTGCCACTGAAAGAACAAAACATGGCACCCTGAACTGATACACCTTGTTCGCTACGACGAACCAGAGGTACTTCCTTGAGGTGGGCTGTTCTAGGATCTGGAAGTACACATCCTTCAGGTCTATTGTCACCATAAAGTTTAATGATCTGATTATCTGTCTGACCATGACTGCTGTCCCCCATTTTGAATCGAGTTTACACAACAAACTCATTTAACTCTCAAGAGGTCTTCAGCCTCCAGATGCCTTTTTGACACGAAAGAGTCAACTGAAGAAGCCTGGGGACCCATTGATGACCTGGAAAGAACCCTAATTTACTATGGTCTGAACTTCCACCGAAGAGAGAGGTCCTTCGTTGACCCCTGACGAAAGGAAAATAACATCGTCAATGGAGGAATCAGAGTAGGGGGAGAGCTGATGAACGGTACGTTATCTGAAGCGCGATACATCCACCGCCCGTTATTCAGCTCCATGATGTAACCACCTCCAACTTCTGAGCTGTAGGCATCACCTCACCTGTGCTGCTGTGGGAGGATTGGCCACGCCCAGGTGCCTGCGTCATCCTCACCTTTTTCCTCTTCGTTGACCGTGCCCTCGGCACTGTCTATTTGAAATGGGCACCTGCTGCTGTGTTCCCTGTCTGGAGGTGGACTGTACTGAGCGAGAATCGTCTTTCGACATCCCCTTATACGCTTGTTTTGCTATAGGTGACAATTTTTGTTGGCCAGAGATGGGCAAGACCTGTGGCTACCTAAAAGATACAGCATGGTGGAGAAGGGAGTCCCCTCCACTTTTCGGGTACTGTCTAAACAAATTCTGTTGGGAACATGGAGTGACCATTGATGGAAATGTTTCTTAGTTGTAACACTCCATGCATGCAGAGAATCTGTCTCCGGAATTTGGAGGCCACACCATCAAATCTCTTTAGGAGCCAGTTAGTTACTGGTTGGCACCTTGATGAGCGAGGAACTCCAATGCCATATCTCCGATGAGGACAATGTTCTTTAAAGTATCATGCTTGTTAGGGTGTGCGAGCTCTTCTGTGTTGGCGAGGAAACCAACAGTGCCCGACCAGTGGTCCATCCACCCAGGAAACTGCCTCAAAGGTCGCCATAGCCACGCACTTCACATTCTAAGCGTCAGAGACTGCAAAGACAATAGATTGGGAGGACAGTTAATTTGCTGGTACATCATGCGCTAGAGCAGACACCACAGGGTCAAGTGGCAAGGGGGTGGGGATGGCTCCTTGGACTTTATAGTATTTCCTTTGACATGTGTACGCCGGAGATATGATCTTCACGGACATCCCAGCCCTCAGCGAGTTTCTTCGTGCTGACACCTGGGCATCTAATTCGTCTAGAACTTACTCGCGAATCTAATAGAAAAGTAGGATGACATAAACAAAGAACTCCAACTGGGAAAACACCTCAGTGAGAAAAGGAAATAAGTAAACAAATAGAAGTGTTTGGCCAAGTATAACCTCAAACATGAGAACTCTAAACCAAAACAGTGAAAGACCATGGTACAGAGATTATGGCACTACCCAAGATTAGAGAATAATGGATTGATTTTTTAGTGTCCTCCTCCTGAATGAGCTACTTACCATAGCTAAAGTGTCTCTTTTATCCTTAACACGTGGGCAGTAGCCATTGAACAATTATGGTGCAGTAGTTAACCCATTGAGTAAAGAATTTTTCGTTTATCTTAACATTGTCAGGTGTATGACTAAAGAGGAGAATTTATAAAGAATAGGCCAGACTATTCGATGTATATGTATAAGGCAAAATGGGGCCGGAACCAAAGAGGGATTCAATGTAATACTATCTGGCCAGTCCCTGTTCGAGCGCCATTAAACCTTCAGGCAACCTTTCAGAATTCTGATTACTCTCTTTATCTTCCATCCTCGACATTGCATCTGCTATCACATTTTTATTTCCCGGTACATATTCTAACCTAAAATCAAATTCACTCAAGGCCTCTATTGTCCTACCAACCCTTGCATTCACACTCTTACCTAATCATATACACTAGGGGTTGATGGTCAGTTCGCACAAAAACACCATACAAAAATACTTTCAATGCTTTCACACAAAATCGTATTGCAGCCAATTCCCTGTCAATCGTCGAATACTTCCGCTCAGCTTTATTAAATGCTTTACTAACATACGCTATTACTCTCAATTCCTCTTCTCCATTTACTCTGCATTTGAACCAAACAACCACCCATACTAACCCCACTCACATTCGTACACAACTCTAGCATATTCGCATTTTCACTATAGTCTGGAAATGTCAAAGTGACGTCTTTTGTGGCCTCATCCTTCAACCTTTTAAATGCTTCTATCATCTGATCATCCCATTTTAACTTCGTACTATTCCTTTTACCCGTCCATTCATTCAAAGGCTTCCATATACCTGAACAATCTTTAACAAACTTGCAACCAAACTCAACCAAACCAAGAAAACCTTGCAACTCACGCACAGTCTGGGGACGTGGAAATTCTCGCACGTTATTCACAAACTTGTCGCTCTTCCTTATACCAGATTCACCCACTACATGCCCAAGAAATCTCACCTCCCTGGCCAACCACGTACACTTCTCAAGCTTAATTTTCTCACCAACTTCAATTAACCGCCTCAACACTGCCTCAAGCAACTGCATATATTCCTCAACAGTCTCGCTCGCAATCAGAATATCATCTATAAAAAGTCACCTTCTGTCGATCGAACCCAGACAAAACAACATTCATCGCCCTTTGGAAGGCAGCAGGCGCATTAGCAAGGCCAAAACTTAATCTTCTAAACTGATGGTGACAATTACTACTCGAAAATGCCGTAATGGGCCTGCTCCCCTCTGCCAGAGGCATCTGGTAATAGCCCTGCACCAAATCTAATTTAGTAAAAACTTTCATTCCATGCATCTTATAAACACAATCAGACACCACATTCATTCGAAAACGTCCTTTAACAGTCACTTCATTCACTCTCCTATAATCAATACACATGCGTAAACTTCCATCAGGCTTTCATACAGGGACAATAGGGCTACTCCAGGCACTCTCACTCCTTTCTATTATACCAATACACTATAATTCCTGACACTGCTCCTCTATCTCCTTGGCAATAGGCGGAGAAAAATGCCTGGGACGCTGATATATGGGGGTATCATCTCTGAGAACTATTTTAAATTCTGGCAGGTCTGACCCCCCCAATCATCATCACCGAGACTCATAACTCTCCCCTTATCCCATAACATCTTGAGCAATCGTTCCCTTTCGACCTCACTTATACTCTCATCTAACTTGATTCTTTCTTTCAACGTATCGTAATCCCAATCGTCATCGTTCTTTACTTTACCAGCCATTACCTGTCTTGCCTTAACATATCTTTCATCCCCTACATCGATCAGTGTACTGTATACATACATCCCATGCAATCGCCCTCACGTATACCACATACTCTCTTCCTTCTATCACTCGACAACAAACTTACATACCCTGAGGTTCCTGCATATTCATAACACCATCATATATATACGCGCTCGTTTTCACCAAATTACCTGCTTCCATACCTTCCACTACAAATTCATATTTGTCACTATTGGAAATTCCCAGACTTCTCGGCCAGGCAACTTTTACGCCAACAGCCTCACCTTTCTTACCCGATAACTTTACACTTTCCTTTGCTATCAACGGCACTCCCCTCCACACCTTCGTACTCACTCTGCCATCTTCTTTTAAATAAAATTCCTCACAAATATTACCCTTACCCTTTATTTCTATCATATTCACACTTGGATGTACAGTACAGTACAATCATACCACATTTTTTCAGAAATTTATACCCAAGCAGTACGTCATATTTCTCATTCGCTCCCTCGACCACGTAAAAATCATTATCCTCCATCATCAGCCCCCCAATCATAACATTTTCCCGCAACTTGCCTTGCACAGGCATACGCAAATTACCAATGCATTTCACTTCACCCTTACATCCCTTAAACTCACCAACCTCTTTTACCTTATCATATGCATTCCTAAACATTAATATGACACCACACCCAGTATCAATCAAACCAACCAACTCTACCCCATTAAAAATCATTTTCCCACTCATGCAATCTTGTGCTCATTCCCCCATCACATCTTCATGCAATAAACCCTCACGAACATGCATCACATTCACTCCCCATGCACACGAGGACTCACCCAGCTGAACCCTCTGATTAATTAGTTTCCCGAACATCCTGGCTGACTTAATCCCTTCTTCCTACAAACCCTTGCTACATGCCCATTCACCCCACATTCAGTACACTTAGCACGCTGCTCCTGGGACATCCTCGCATGATGACCATCCTTACCACAATTACCGCAAATCACATTTGTACGATTACTCCTACATCCACTTGCTACATGCCCAGTCGTACCACACCGATAACACTTAACCACTTTCTCTTTCTTACAGTCGCTAATACAATGCCCTGTCTCTCCACACCCGAACCATGCTCCTAATGCCCATCTACACTCGTTCTTTTTATGTCCTACCTTCCCACACCTATAACACTTCTCTTCACGGATACCACTACCTAACCTAACTTGCTGCGGACCAGCACTTCTATTTCTCCAAACTTGATTTTCCTGTCTAAACCCTTCATTTCTCGGCATGGGTATTCCTACATTACTCGCCCTAACATTTCTATCTACTACACTCTCAGCTACCCTCATTGGCCCTCTCATAACAGCATTTCTAAAACTACCAAATTCTAGCAAACTTTCCTCCAATCCAGTTCTTACACTCACAGATTTACTTTCTTTCATACACCTATCCAACTCGTAATCCTCAACTATCTCTAAAATATCATCCCAAGTCAATCTCTCTTTAGTCCACCTCATTTTCTCCTTCCGTTTCAAATTAATAAACTCACACACACTCTCTCTAGTACTGTACCCAAAAACTTCTTCATTAGTTCCTTATTTTCATTTATTCCTTCATCCCCATACTTCTCTCTAGCTAAAGTTTCAAACCGACATACATACATCGAGATTGATTCACCCATTCATTCGTGCTTCATCAAAATCATTTTTACGCTTATACCTAACACTACCCTTCATACCTTTTACCTGTTCAATTATTCTCTTCTTTACACTTTCATACTCAACATCTCCTACACTCATTATCCCCCCATACATCGTCAACAAATATCCTGACAAAAATTCTCCCAACTCCCTAGCCCAAACTCTCTTACTATCCCCATACTTAGCCTGACAAAACCTTTCATATTTCCTAAATAAGTCATATACATCCCTACTGCTATATTCATTAAACCTTTCACACCTTTCACTGGCTACTCTCTTCTTGTTGCCTTCTTCCTCATTTGAATACAATGAATCTAATTCTACACTCAAAGTCCTATCTTTAACAATTCCCTTCTTACCCTATTTCTAACTTACCACCTTCACCCATTCATGATCATCCTCACTCACACCTTGACCTTTCTTCACATTATCTTTACCTTTCTTCTCATTCTTCCTATCACCCTTCGGTCCAATCTTACTATGGCTAGTCCCTTTACTTTCAATATCACTATCATTACCTTCCCCATTACATTATCACTTACCCTATCGTTCTCTTCCACCCTCAACCCGTTACCCGAAGCAGAAGCCACTCCTCCGACTGCTCCTTCACCCATGACAGTTTTCATCATCGCCATTACTTGCCCCATCATAGCTTCCATTCGCTTCTCCATTCGTTCCTCATTTTCTCGCATCCTCATCTCAACACCCTCTTCCACTCTCTCTACAATTCCCTGAAGTTCCCTTAGTTTCCTTTGCATCTCCTCATTCTCACAACTTAACCTCACATTCTCCAGCAACAACCTCTCATCTTGCTCATTAGACAACTGCAATTCCTCCTTTAAAACCTGTAACTGTTCTTCCATTCCCTCCATTTCGATACCATTATTATTTCAAGTCTAATTACTGAACCTATTTTACCCTTGTCCAGCAGTCCAGTTTCAATCCCACCTCGACAGTCCCTGTTCGGGCGCCAAATTTATGTGGCGGGATTTTGTCAAAAACAAACCCCCACACCTTTGATCACTCTGACAGACAAATTATCCCACAACACAACCTTTCTCCTTACTTTTACGTCAACTGGACTATTGCACGAAGGGAACAGTAAAACAAAACATAACCTTAAAACTATGTTACTTATTAAAAAAAAAAAAAAAATCACATCATAAATCTGACACAGACAAAAATAACAACACACAAAAATATACTGTATATATCGGTGCGTGAGGGTATCGAGAACTCGCCAATAATCGGAAAACAATTTCCTTTTAATATACCCAACACCGTCAGTCCCCACACAGTACCAAAAGCACAATTAAGACTAAAATAAATTACTTAACACTGAAACACCAATCATATTCTGTAACCCAGCAAAAAAAAAGGTAAAACAATGCCAAAACAAGAGAAAACTCTTAATTCACACTGGCAACAGTCCTTGTAGCCTAATGCCACTGGCCAACAATATCGTACAAAACTAAAGCAAATAAGATAAAATTAATCCTCCACAAAATGGCTCCAGCTTCGGGGATTCCTTTGAAAGCTTTAATCCCCTTGTTGCATTGGGGAGTAATTTCTGTAAATGAGTGATTTACCTTCGTTGTACACTCCACTCACCACTTTGAAGATGGGAGACAGTGAGGATTAATGTATTTCAAGTCGTTAATTGGGATCGTAATGAATATTTAATCTATTAATGTTTGTTTTTAAATAAAGGCCAATTATTTGTAAACCTTGTTGCTGGTGTCCTAACTTAAGTTTTCACTACCAATTGAACCAATATGTTAACCCTTTTACCCCCAGGCTCTTTGGAAATTTCCAACCCTTAACCCCCAGGGGGTTATTTTTTTCCCAGCACATTTTGCAGTATATTTTTTTTTAAATTGCTCTAACAGCCTTAATTTTTATCATAGAGAGGTCAGGTTGGTCTCATTCTCTTGGAAAATGCCTGAATATTTTCAAAAAAATTATCAAAAAATATGAAAAAAAATAATTTTAATAGCATTTTTTTGCAAGGACGTACCGGTACGTCCATGGGGGTAAAGGGATGAGTTTTGTGAAACGTACCAGTACGTCCTTTGGGGGTAAAAGGGTTAACTTTCATTTCTATCTCTCCTGTAGAATTTAAAGGTCGTTCATGAATAGCCGAGGCAAGGGACTGGAAAATATCATAGAGAATGACTATATATACATATGATCAGCAACTAAAGCCATGACCACCGTTAGAGCCCTTTCCATCCAAGCTAGGACCACGGATGCCCAGCCATGGTTGATGATGATTCAACCGGTAGACCTATAGGCTCCCTGCAAGCCAACACATCTAGCTCACAAGTACAGTGCCGGTAAGGTTGTACACTACCAGAAATTACCGAGTTTGAGCGGATCTCGAACGCCAGTCCAACAGACTGACAGGCAGGGAAGTTTCCAATAAGCTACCACAACAATAATGATTGTGTACTTTCGTTCATTTGACTTGTTAATAAAATCACAATTCTCTGGATATTTTCCTACATATCTACAACTTTGTGTATATGTAAGGGAATATATCTAAATGATTTGACTCGTAGAGAAAACAAATCCGACTTCTTGTATGCTGTGGTCTCTGAAGAATCTCTAAAACCCTAAATAAAAAAAATTAAAAAATAGTGATTGACAAATCAAGAAACTTAAAAAAAAAGGAGCAAATGGATATCGTGAACTTAAAAAGCTTAGATCAGGTTTCTGGAATACAAGAGAAAAGGCTTTATCAAGTCTATAAGAGGAACAAGAGATACAACAGGGCTTTGTGAGGCACAGGAAAATACAAAAGTGATTTTGATGTTAAAACCATAATGCATCTTTTGCAAGTTAGTCCAATGTTCATAGAAATTTGCTATTTCAAAAGTGAGTGGGTTTAACACTAAAAAGTCCAGAGTTCATTGCATTTTGTACACTTCATGATAATACCAGAACCAAAATGCTAGGAAGAAATTTCTTATTTGTGTAATGGCCAGAACACTTTATCAATGCATATTTACTAAACCCCAAAAATGTACTTTGAACACTACACCTAAATTAATTGTCAATCGTACAATAAGTGACTTTTATGAATAGAAATATTTCCTTTAAGAATTTCAGGACTTGTGCTCTACATTGAATTTGGGTTGCAATTCATTATTTCAATGCTAACATTAAGGATTTACATATTCAATGAATGAACACCACACATTGTTTGTCCTATCTGAATATAATCTCCTAAGGAGCTGATATTGGATTAAGAATTTGTAATATTAGGACACTCACCATTGATAGATTTTGATGGCATCCACGATGAATTTTGCGGGCCGTAATATCTGTCCACATGTGGGTCCATTTGCCAAACTCTCCCTTGTGGCATCATCTCAAATCTCTAATTTCATATCTTCTTAGTTCTTAAGTCTTCTTATCAAAAATGTTCAGGTTGAGTCCCTCGTCAGGCTGGGAGGAACTTAGAGAGGAAAGGTCCCCTTTTTATCATTTGTTTGATGTTGGCTATCCCACAAAATTGAGGGAAGTGTCTTCGTATATCTATGATGTAAATTGTGATCAAAATGTTTTTGTAGGTCTAAGTATTTTCTGTTCTTAGCTGCGATGTAACATAACATCTTTTTTAGATCTTCACTTGCTTGATGTTTTAAATTATCCCTGAGAGAACACAGACTCCAGCATATTTTTTTTCCTTCTGGTAGGCCTACAGGCTGTTTCAAGAGTACTATCTACGCTTTTCTTAAGACACTTACGTGTTTTGATGTTAGAGGAAGATTATCAGTTCAGGTTTCTATATCTAGGCTCGAATAATTAAGAGTCCACACAGTACTGTAATGTTTGAGTTTTGTTACACTATTTTCACAGTAGCTTCCACAAACATTCTTCGGTGCTCCTTTCCTATGTCGTGGAATCCTTGACACGAAAAGAGTTAGATAGTTTCAAATTATTGGAACCTAGATATATGTAGGATACAGAGTTTTAAATATACGGTCTCGAGATTATACAATAAACTCCCAATAGACATTCGAAAGACTGAAGATATTAAGGTTTCAACGGAAGACTTTCTTGTTCTCTAAGTGCTTTGATAGTGTGGATTTGACAATAAACGAGCGATATGCAGCGTGAAACGTTGAATGCTTTCGAACGGACACGATAAACTGACTGTGAAGTTGTCTTGTAGAGTAGGGTTCCCCTGCTGTATAGGAACCGAAAAGAAGCCCTTAAAGTAAAGATCTTTACTTTTTCTGGAGTAGGCTATACCATTTTCTAAGTTCAATCAAATTACATTTTCAGTAGACACCATAAGGTAGTTTTCACTAGTCTGTGACCTTTCAAATACTGTCTAAATTACTGTTAATGGTTAGCAATTACTGTACCTATTATCTTAACCTGCTTTATCAACAAGTTATAAAAATTTTGCACTGGAGAGATGAAAATTCCTTGTCTAATATTAAATGCACTACTGTATTATTAACAAAGTCACATGGATCCAGTTTTAACAACTGCTTACAATCACTATTTTAGGCAATTGATATCATTCCAACGGATCGTTAAAATCCAACGTAAACTTTACCGTTCCCACGTTAATAATTTTTTGGAGAAAACTAAATTAATTAGCACTTGTCCGAGAAACACTGTAAACTACGACGAACAAAAAATGTTCTCCAATCTTAAGACCTGAATTTTAACAGGAATTTATTGAAAACTCGTCACCTAAGTTCGTTCCATTCTAACATGAGGACACTGCTCTCGGGAGCATAACAAATCACACTTTAAACTGATATATCTAAAGACCTCTATCAACTCTGTCACTGATTTATATCATTTTTCTCGATTTAACATTTACACAGTCTTCTGTTTACTAAGTTGAGGTCTTCGACGATCATTTCCAGATAACACGATTCTCCTATACATCAAGCGGTTTTCATACATCCATCATTTTCGAGGATTTATTACCTCAACAGATCATCAGTTTTCAGTCTCCTGAAGACATCCTTTCATCCGACAGTGAGAGCAAGTCACTTATGACCAATGTAGCCCCAGCAGGTAACTTTTTCATATTACCAATAGATTCCATATTTCAGTGTCGCATGGGGTGGATGGTATCCTAACAGCATGACTGTTCTTCTCCGAATTTCAAACGTTTCCTTCCGTAGTAACAAACCTGCAAATAAAAGTCATATATAGAAAGCCAATCTTAAATACTGGATTATCAAACTTGAAACTCTTCTAAGCAGTAAAAAGAAAATGGGGAATAACAAATAAAACTATCAAGTAAAAGCAATGTAGAAAATGCTAGACTAATAGCTGTTGAGTAAATGCTAGCATAGTAGCATGGAATGTCATTTGTTAGGGCTCGGTTCAGTTTCAAATTGAGTGAACACCAAATCGACTAGCAATAGTTTTTTGTATGAAAATTTATCGTTAAAACTTATATCAAATATAGTATCAAAACTTGTATCAGTTATCTAAAGTTTTAATCAACTGTTCTTGATAAAATTATAACACTGTTCCATCATGCATACCACATTAAATTTCTTTAACAAAAGTTAATAAATAACTTGAAATAGAACCAAAATTCCAGGGAATATAGCAAACATGGATATACCTTTTATTAGCTTAACCCCTTTACCCAAAAAGGACGTGCTGGTACGTTTCACAAAACTCATCCCTTTACCCCCATGGACATACCGGTACAGCCTTGCAAAAAAACTGCTATTTAAATTTTTTTTTTGCATATTTTTGATAACTTTTTGAGAAACTTCAGGCATTTTCCAAAGAACGAGACCATCCTGACCTCTCTATGACAAAAATTAAGGCTGTTAGAGCAATTTAAAAAAAAATATACTGCAAAATGTGCTTGAAAAAAAAAAATAACCCGTAGGGGTTAAAGGGTTGGAAAGTTCCAAATAGCCTGGGGGTAAAAGGGTTAATGCCGTTTGATTTGATACTTCTAAGAAAACTATGGAAATTGAACTTTTATATAAAAAATACAAAAAAAATTTGCTCGGTACATTAAACAATGGTCTGCAATTCATCATACATTTAGCACTAACAAAGAATTTGCATAATCAATTAATTAAATCACATTATCTTACATGAATATAATCCAAGGGGTTGGAATACTATTCAAATTTTCTTAAGATTACAACACTCACCATTGAATTTTGGATTGAATTTTCGGAAGAATGGTCATATTGGCCCAACAGAAGTTCCTTTTGTCAAACTCGTACGGCCTGATCTTATTGAATGGCCAGGCAGTTTGTGGTCATAATTCCTTCTACCAGAAGTTTTTATGTTCTAATGATTTGAGATTCTTAATTGAGGTGTAGCAAAGCACTAGTTTCTTGAATTTTCACTTGCTTCATGTTTTCAATTTTCTCAAGAGAACAAATACACCATGAGTTTCTTCCTTCCTATAGTGCAGGCTAAAATTCATAAGTATTCGGTATGAGTTTACTAATTTGTTAAATATGCTCTTCAAAACTTGTTCACATTTGTGTTAGTTAGATTATCAGGTCAAATATTAACAGCAATTCTCACAGTTCTTGAAACCAGCATGAGCCCACTCCGTAGTTTCTCTTTCGATTCGCACACTGTTTTCCTGGTCCTGTCACACATGGAAACCGTGTGTCCTGGAGGACCTATAAGATTTATTTGTCCTATATATTCCACAGTATTTAGAATATCACACAGTACATTCAGTTAACTGTCAAATCCACATTATCAAAGCACTTAGAAAACAAGTTTTCACTTGGTGTAGCTTCTTCAAGGATTCACAGATGGTCTGTCACCTGTCAAATGTGGTTCTTTATAGAACTCATTCTCTATCTAAAATCTCAGTCACAGACACCCTCTTTACTTTTCTATGATTATGCTAGAACTTCTGGTTTGAAATAAACTGCATTTTCAGCAGTGCCGTGAGTATCTGACGAATCTCTCCCTTTTTCATTTTAAATTGCCAGTAATTATTAGCCATGACCTATTACGATCTCAACCTAATTTTTCAACAGCAATTATTGAGATGTTTATAAGAATCTTCCGCAGGATATGAAAATCTTTCACCGTTCTCATGTTAACAATTTCTTGGCGCAGATTTCTAAACATCAACACCTGTCCAAGGAATAAAATAAAATGATATCATTAAAGTTTGAAGATCTTTTGCCTCTCATTAGCCTTCATTACAGATCCAGGAAATCTAAAGAGAAAATTGCATTTAAAAAAATGAAAAATAAAATGGGCAAACAAATTAGAGTGACTTCATTAAAGCTTTGAATGTACTCTGCCACAAATTAGCCATCACTACCTTAAGCATTTAATAAGCTTTATGACAGCCACTTTCTTTAAGCTTTATGACAGCCACTTTCTTTAAAATCTGTATTTTTGTTTCGTATTTCCCAAATAACATGAGTAAGCTAATTTTAACTATATTTCTTTCCCTATTTACAGATGAACATGCATATACACCGTATGTATCTGTAAATTTCATGATTGTACAAAAATGAGTGGAAAACACCACCTTACCATTCATTCAATATGACAAATTCCAAAGACCAGGAAGAAATAGTAACTTCTGGGTAGGGTGAGATGAATATGGAGTATTTGACCTCTTTGTCACTGCCACAGACCTGAGAAAGAATAGGTTATTTTAATACTAAGATAGATGAACCTAATCCTACTCCTTATAAAATAGATCAGACAAAAAATAAAAAATTTTGAGATAATTTGTATTTTTCCTAGCACACAAACCTGGAGCTATTTATAGTAATACCCCTGCTGCTTCCCCCAGTGCCTTGGATGACCGCGGAGGTAGCAGCAGTGGGGGATTCAGCGTTATGAAGCTTCATCTGTGGTGGATAACGGGGGAGGGTGGGGTGGGCTGTGGCACCCTAGCAGTACCAGCCGAACTCGGTTGAGTTGCCTGTCAGGCTGGGAGGAACGTAGAGAAGAGAGGTTCCCTTTTCCGTTTTTTTGTTTGATGTCGGCTATCCCCCAAAATTGGGGGAAATGCCTAGGTATATGTATGTATGTACCCCTTTAAATAGTGAATGGCTTGTATTTGCGCCGGAAAATAATAATATTTGGAGGCAAATAATATCGACAACCCGTACCAGGAACGTAGAGAAGAGAGGTCCCGTTTTCCGTTTTTTTGTTTGATGTCGGCTACCCCCCAAAATTGGGGGAAATGCCTAGGTATATGTATGTATGTACCCCTATAAATAGTGAATGGCTTGTATTTGCGCCGGAAAATAATAATATTTGGAGGCAAATAATATCGACAACCCGTACCATGAATTTTCAGTGAAAGGATATAAAGTCAGTGCTGTTAGGAAAACATAGGAACACCATTATGCTTGAAACGACATCTTGAATTGGCCTATCTTGTATCTACAGTCTTAAGACCTAAGTCAATAAATCTACAGTCTGAAGACCTAAGAGTCTATATATTTACAGCATTACGGCCTGAGAGTCAATCGATCTACAGTCTTAAGACTAAGAGTCAATGCTTACTAATAAAACATCAAACACAATTATGCTTAATACAGTGATAACTCTGGATACGAAAGTTTCTGCTTACGAAAAATTCAGGATAGGAAAAGCGATACAAAGATTTTTATGCCCCAGTATACGAAAAAAATTTCAGGATACGAAAAGCTTACGAGATCCCAACTCGTCACCGAGAGTACAGTACCTTTTTTTTTCAGGGTATCAACCCTTAATTTAGGTGTACAGGTAACAATACACCTTCACTGATACAAATGCTTAACATACAGTACCGTAACTTTTATACAGTATTAAAGAAAATGGACCGTTTTCTTAGGGCTTGGAGGGGATAACTAGGCTATAACTACATTATTGAATAATCTCATGGTGGTTTCTGGAATGGATTAGGCTGTTTTTAACGGTTGGGTTAATCATTGAATGATAGAAATGGCTGCATTACATGTTTATTACTACAGTTTAGCGTGTTTATGAAAGAAAAGGTGACTTTTTGTGAGGCTTGGAACGGATTAGGCTATTTACATGTAAAACGCGACTCAGGATACGAAAAAATCAGGATACGAAACCGTATCCTGAACGGATTACTTTCGTATCCTGAGGCATCACTGTACTGCATCTCATAGAATTGATCTGTGTTGTATCTACAGTCTTAAAATGCAAGCCAGTGTATCTGCAGTCTTAAGACCTAAGAGTCAATGCTATTAGTAAAAGCATATAACACCATCATTAAAATTGCATCTACCTGAATTGACCTGTCTCGTGTCTACAGTCTAAAAACCTGAGATTCAATCTATCTAGTCTAAAGACCTGAGAAACATGTTATTAGTAAAACATAAAACACAATTATGCTTAACCCTTTTACCCCCGGGGTATTTGGAAATTTCCCACCCTTAACCCCCAGGGGGTTATTTTTTTCCAAGCACATTTTGCAGTATATTTTATTTAAATTGCTCTAACAGCCTTAATTTTTGTCATAGAGAGGTCAGGTTGGTCTCATTCTCTTGGAAAATGCCTGAATTTTCTCAAAAAATTATCAAAAAATATAAACTAATTTTTATAGCATTTTGTTTGCAAGGACGTACCGATACGTCAATGGGGGTAAAGGGATGGCTTTTGTGAAACGTACCAGTACGTCCTTTGGGGGTAAAAGGGTTAATACTGCATCTCCTTGAATTGTTCCATGAATTATATGAATTTAATTACACTTTCATTAGGAAATTTAAGGATAACCTTTTTATATGTATTTTTGGGCAGACTCCAAAATTTGAGTGCTTACAAGCAAAACCTTGGACATTTTTTAGCTATTTGCAATTTTTGGATTTTTGGGTTCTCCCATTTTTTTTTTGCTAAGCTAAAACCCTAGTTGGAAAAGCAGGATGCTTTAGGCCCAGGTGTCCAAACAGGGAAAATAGCCCAGTAAGGAAAGGAAAAGAGGAAAAATAAAATATTTTCTATATAAACTATAAAAACTTTAACAAAACAAGAGAAAGAGGAATTAGATAGAATAGTGTGCCTAAGTGTACCCTCAAGCAAGAAAACTCTTGCTTATATTGTCAGTGGCCATAGAAAGACAGAATTATCTATCAAATGTTTTTTATAATGCAGATACTTGTTACAGCTTATAAGTATCGTTACCACAGCTGATATTTCTATCAATTACACGTACTTTGTGAAAGCATTAATGTTAATAAAAATACAAAATTTTTCCACCCTAAAGCATCAGAGGTAAATTAAGTTAGTTCTCTTGGTGGTTCAGAAATGATACTTAAAATGAGAACCGAATAAATATTTCCTTTAGTTATTTATCATAAAAAGTCAACAATTATTTATTAAATTATCCATTTATTTGATGCAACTGAGTGATGGACTTGCGCATTCAATTTTTTGAATGTACAGCATATAGATTTTAGGGATATATATGATCTGTGTACTCTTCAAATTGCTCTTGGAGAGAGAGAGAGAGAGATGGTAATATACTGTACATAATTTTACCAAAGAAAAGTGGTCCCATGTTAAAAATGCTTTTGAAAACAATGAAGTTCATCAAAGTATGTCGTTCTCAGTGATATTAACCTAGTGACGATCATCATGGAGATGGCTATCACTCAGCCTGTTACAGCAACTTTCTAGCAATCAAATCAGGAGCTAAGATTGATAATTATAGTACAGCAGTTGGCCTACAAGCTGTTCTTAAAAGATCACCGGTATTGATTTTAGTTGCAATTGTTATTTCACTCTTTCCTTCTAATGTCTATTATTTAAGATTAAGACATAATGAGCAGTTAAACAATTGTGTCCCCTCTGTTCTACGTTGCAGTTTCTGTTGGGACCAAATCAACTACTGACTATCTTGGAGAGATGTATCTTCTGCAACAAGACGGGAAGAATCAAAGTAGGACGGAGACTTAGTGCTCAATTCGAACACTTGAAAACAGTTGTTACTAAATCATTTCAAAGAATGATGAAGCGATATGTAGAGATATCCAATGACTCGGACTTCAAGAAGGATTATGTATCAGCTGATTTAACTGCCCGGGATCCAAACTATCATAAATGTTGCCTTACATTTCCACAAAATGACCTTGAAACTAAAGCAGGGTCATTATCACGTGAATAGAGGCAATGCATTCACTAGGCTTGTGCAGTTCATGAAGATAGAAGTTTTAACACAAACCTAATAAAAAAGTATCTTATATTGCTACAAAGAAGGAATCAGATATCCATGCTCAAAGGCACTTAGGGTCTAATAATGCAGACAAAGAAAAAAGGGCTAGTTATTTCTGCTAACAAAGACTACTCAAAACAGAACATCAAAGCTGCTGTCCTCATTCTAAGAAACAACATAAAATATCTCAGATTAACCAGCTGATGCCATTATAACAGTTGAGGTGTTGAATTAGGATGAAATGCAACCACTGGAAGAACTAGTGTAGTGGGCAAAAAATAATAACATGAATGAACGCTGCGAAAGGCTTGATGCATTGTCATCTGCTGAAGACGATGTATACAAGGGAGGTTCGACCATGAATCCATTTCAAAAGGTTGAGTAAAGCAATTGCTATCTGATCAACTTATCTTCTGGAAAACCAGCCTCACAATCAGAAAGGTTTTGAATGACAAAAGGAGTTCCTTGATGAAGTGATAAAGATCCAGCACAATTTGAGAAGCCCATCAAGAGAGGGAAATTTAGAAACTTTGCTAGCAATGCAGCAAAGTCTTCTGTCAACAAATGATAAAAAAGTGGTAAGAGCTGATATGTTCACGAGACATATTTCGCAGTCTTCTTTACTTATCCTGCCAAAAAAACCTAGACTTAAGAAAAGTTCTCTCATCCACTGTCAGTAGTTCCCCTTAGTCACTACAATGTAGATGGAACAATGATTAAAACCAGCAAGTCCAAATTGGCTAAACATCTTGAGTCATTGGCAACAACAGATATTGAACCGTTGAATATGGCAAGTGATTTGAATATTCTTGATCAGAATGATTCTAAGCTTTCCTTCTACTTACAGTGGAATTGCCAAAGCTCTCGTAGTTATGACTTGTAAAGCTACAAGCAACGAAGTGCACTTTGTGTGTAATGACTATACTCGAAGCAAAATTAAAGATCCAGCGCATCAAATTTGGGGAGACACTGACACAGTTATCAGCATTGCTGGTACTAGCCAAAAAAGTCTAAAGCTTTTACAAAGTGCCTATCCTCATCACAGTTCAAAGATACTTTCCTTCCTTTCTTGTTCAATGAGTGGCAGTTAGATGATTATGCCGACGTACTTGGGACCAAGAAAGTAATTGTAGCTTATAAAAGAAAATGCTATGAATTTTCTGTAGACAGTAATAACGGTTTGACACGACAGGACTGTCTTTTATATGACTGAGATCACAGCGAAGCTGACACAAGGATGGCGTTTCACATCTTTCAGCTTTATGGGAGTAGTACGCCTTTGCGAGTGAAAATGCGCTGTGATGATACAGATGTAATGATCACTCTCATTCATTACTACAGCAATGTGGACCTGCAAACAGAAAAATTTTCCTAGAAATGAGACATGCTCACAGCAATAATTGATGCTTTGTTAACATTAGAAGCAGGGTCAAGGAGCTTAGTGAAATAAATGGCACATTCTGCACTGCAATTGCTTTGATATAACTTCAATCCCTTCCGGCACTAGTAGAGTTAGAAAGTTCCAAAGCTTCACTGGAACAATATGTACAGTATGTGTAATTCATGGAAAAGGCAATTACTGCACATGTCAAAAAAGCAACCCCCCCCCCCCATTAATTAAAACAAAGTTAATGTCCAGAGATGATGCGCGGCCTCTGGGAAAAGTAAAATGTTTGAGACTAAACCAACGCCTCCTTCCAAAGCAGCTCCTATCTGACACATTGAGCAAGTCAAGTTATTTGCAAAGATGTGGAAAATTGAAAATAAATTTAAGCCTGCCAAGTCATCACCCTTAAACCATGGATGGAAAGAGCTCAGTGGTAAGAAAGTACCAAATTGGTTTGAAGGATTTCAACTGACAGATTCTCTGGACTGATTGATTACGAGTTATTTAGATAACAGTGATAATGACTATGATTACTTCAACTTCATCCAATCTCTTATCATTAATTTACTCGTCAACTTTCCAAGAGGAAAATGTAACTATTGCATTTACTCAAAAACCATCAAGGATATCATTTTTTTCTTTGCATGTTCGGAATTATTGTACCCTTTTACTCTTAAGAAGTATTTAGTTTCATGATTAATGAATAAAGGAAAATAATTATTATTAAAAAATACGAAAAAGCTTGAAGGACGAAAACGCCAAATTTGTAAATATCTCAAAATTGTCCAATTTTTTTTACTTGTAAGCACTCAATTTATGGACTACACCCAAAACTACAGCTAAAAAAAAGTTGTCCTTAAATTTCCTAATGCGAGTGTAATTAAATTCATATAGCCTATCATATATCTAGTCTTCAGACCCAAGAGTCACTTGCCAAAATATCTATCTTTGGTATAACTCTAACTCGTTTTAGGCGTAGGCTAACCAGGACGTCTGATATATAGAAATAGTACCTAGCAAGTATTACATAATTCCTTATGAAAAGTTTCATAGTCCAAAAATATATGCTTCACAGACTTTGCAATGCTCAGTAACTGATCCATCGTAACCACAAGGTGATCAAAACATTTCGGAGTGATGAGTGCAGTACTCTTGCATGGACACTAAAGGCAAGGGAAGAATTTACACGTAAACCTGGCTTCTTAGTGGCTGTGATAAATTGTATTTGCGACAAGTATTCCTTCTATTCACCAATACTTTACAGCCTTTTGGTGCTCACAGACAACAGCCAGAAAATAATAAAAAAGAGAGAGAGAGATAGCTCTACCACACACATCGATTCTAAAGCATATTACTCTCAATATACCAAGACCAAAACATATAAATCTGTTTCAGTTGTAGCTAATCTTAGCCACCACCACATAATACCAGAAATTACTTAACCCTTTTACCCCCAGGCTATTTGGAAATTTCCAACCCTTAACCCCCAGGGGGTTATTTTTTTCCCAGCACATTTTGCAGTATATTTTTTTTAAATTGCTCTAACAGCTTTAATTTTTGTCATAGAGAGGTCAGGTTGGTCTCATTCTCTTGGAAAATATTTGTATAGCATTTTTTTGCAAGGACGTACCGGTACGTCCATGGGGGTAAAGGGATGGCTTTTGTGAAACGTACCAGTACGTCCTTTGGGGGTAAAAGGGTTAATAGTGTTTTAAACCAAAGACTTCTAAATTCTAACTGTGCCATGTGTCAATAATATTCACCTCCAAATACTAGTCGAGATCTTATAAGCCAAATGTATGATGAGACTTATTGTAAATAAAATATCAATTATCTCATTAGAATATTTTATGTTATTAACCCTTTTACCCCCAGGCTATTTGGAAATTTCCAACCCTTAACCCCCAGGGGTTAATTTTTTTCAAGCACATTTTGCAGTATATATTTTTTAAATTGCTCTAACAGCCTTAATTTTCGTCATAGAGAGGTCAGGTTGGTCTCATTCTCTTGGAAAATGCCTGAATTTTCTCAATAAATTATCAAAAATATGCAAAAAAAAAATTCAAATAGCATTTTTTTGCAAGAACGTACCGCTACGTCCATGGGGGTAAAGGGATGAGTTTTGTGAAACGTACCAGTACGTCCTTTGGGGGTAAAAGGGTTAAAGGAAAATATTTTTTCATAAAATCAGCAGAGCATGATATGGCTATGATTTTCACAACATACATACATACACATTTCTTTTATCTATTTATACTTAATGTATCTATCTATCTATCTATCTATGTGTGTGTGTATATATATATATATATATATATATATATATATATATATATATATATATATATATATATATATATAAAATGCACATGCAGCTATGGGGTAAGTAGACACTGCTTAGAACTTTTATGAATGCCCCCCTACAACGCAAGGTGCAGTAATAGCAAGAACACTTACGGGACATATTGTGTTATCTGACTTCCCACAGAATTTCTGATGGATTCATCATTACAAGGTGTTTTTTTTTTCATTTTCTAAAGCCTTTCTGCCCTGGATAACTACCGAGGTGTTGATTGCAGTAAGATTAACCCTTTTACCCCCGGGGTATTTGGAAATTTCCAACCCTTAACCCCCAGGGGGTTATTTTTTTCCCAGCACATTTTGCAGTATATTTTTTTTAAATTGCTCTCACAGCCTTAATTTTGGTCATAGAGAGGTCAGGTTGGTCTCATTCTCTTGGAAAATGCCTGAATTTTCTCAAAAAATTATCAAAAAATATGAAAAAAAAAAATTTACAGCATTTTTTTGCAAGGACGTACAGGTACGTTCATGGGGGTAAAGGGATGGCTTCTGTGAAACGTACCAGTACGTCCTTTGGGGGTAAAATGGTTAAAGGCAAAGATTATCACCAGATACCTGAAAGTTTTCAATACTCGATTATCTGTTACAGATCTGTTTTGTTAACATATAAGATTCAGCACGAATGGGTGTGTAGAATATATTACTCAGTGAGGCTAACTTAAAAAATCATAATAATGGAAGGGGAAATTGATTGATAAGATCTGTATGAAAATTCTTTCAGGGGAATTTTTATCATTTTTATTATATAATTATACAGTATATATAAATCCTAATACTATCTTGAGTTTATCATTATCATTATTATTATTATTATTATTATTATTATTATTATTATTATTATTATTATTATTACTATTATTATTACAACTAGCTAAGCTACAACCCTAGTTGGAAAAGCAAGATGCTATTAGCCCTAGGGCTCCAACAGGAAAAAATAGCCGAGGAAAGGAAAAAAGGAAATAAACAAACTACTGCTGTAGGAAAAGTAATAAACAATTAAAATAAAATGTTTTAAGAACAGTAACACCATTAAAACATCTTTTATATAAAAAAATATAAAATGAGACTTATGTCAGCCTGTTCAATATAAAAAAAATTTTCTGCAAGTTTGAACTTTTGAATTTCTATTGATTCAACTATTCAATTAAGATTATTCCACAACATTGCCAAAGCTGGAATAAAACTTCTAGAATACTGTGTAGTATTGAGCCTCATGGTGGAGAAGGCCTGTATATTAGAATTAACATATGTCAATAAATATGCTCTATGTTAAGTAAACCCTTCAGTTAGTGATACCTTTGAAGTGTCCTCCTAATTACCTAAAAACTGATGCTCAAAATTCACAAACTTACCAAGCCATCAATTTGGTATAGAATGTGGAGTCTTCTTGTAAATCCTAACTCCGATGTATTGTAGCATCCTTAACTGATCCAGCGTCCACAACTCACGGAGTCTTATCGAAGCATTCGTAACTGATCCAGCGTCCACAAGACTCGCGGAGTCTTCTTGTAAATCCTGGCTCCGATGTATCGAAGCATTCGTAACTGATCCAGCGTCCACAAGACTCGCGGAGTCTTCTTGTAAATCCTGACCTTTTTGTAAATCCTTACTCCGATGTATTGAAGCATCCTTAACTGATCCAGCGGCCACAAGGCTTGTGGAGTCTTTTTGTAAATCCAGGCTCCTATGTATTGAAGCATCTTCAACTGATTCAGCATCCTGGTTGGCAGTTGTGTGTGCAGCAAATCTATTTAGTCATTTCGATACAAAATTGATTCGATACAACCCAAGTTACTAAGTAACGTTTTGATTATTATAACTGGATTCGTTGAACTTAGAGAGATTTTTCAATATACTTGCGATATAATGATGAGGCTACATTTGAATACATGAAAAATTTACTTTCTGGAAAAAGCAAATAGCATGTGTACTTTGAGGTATCTTGTACTCAACAACTTGATTTACTCAGTAATCTTACTATTCCATTACAGTACTATGATCAATATACTTGATCATCTCTGGTTTCAGATATGAAGCAAAGTTTTTTTCTTTAAGGAGAATTGATATTTCAAAAGGCAGTTAGCGTTATTTTGTAACCGTATTTTAATTGAAAAAAAAAAACTAACTTTAAAGGGATTTGATATCTCGAAAGGTAGTTAACTTTACTTTTTAACTACCATTGGGTTCTTCTGTAACTACTGCTTTGCTTTTAGCTTATCTTTGAAATGGAGTTGGTTTAGTTAACTGTTGCTGTGTAATTTATTTTACAAAAAAGTTGCTTTTTAAATATGACAAATTTGGAGATAATTTGTATTTTTCCAAACAAATAACAGAAGCTTTGTTGGTATGCGAACAAACTAAGTTTATTGGCCCGAATACCGTATCTGATTTTAGCTGTCTGAAAGAGACTGTAATAGGCAACATTATCAATTTTAAGGTTCTATCGACCTAACTTTACTTCACTTTTTCTAGAATTAACTTGAGTTGTATTGAATCAACTTCAATGATGTACTGAAATGACTGATAACGTCCGTATTAGGTCTTGAAGTGATGCCTCGTCTGTAGAGAAATAAATTTACATTAATTTCTTATAAGATTAATTATCACACAAATGTCCCTGTAATGAATTTAGCCTCTTATACAAGAAAGTTTAAAGTATTATTATCATCATCATCATCATCATTACTGTATGGGATCTTTTGAAAACATAGCACATCTTTAGCAAATCTATCAGTAAATGAAAAGTAGAATACTGTACTTAAAAATTAAGAGAATTATGTCACGAGATAACTAACTTTTAACAACACATATCATCCCTTTTCAAAGATAAAAAAAAGTCAACAAATAACGTTAATCAATTAAAATTACAAATACTTCTAAAACAAAGCATAAATCGTACAAATTTATGAAACTAACAAATAAAACACTGAACTTCACCTTCAGAAACCGTAAAGTCAAAATCAGGAGACAATACTTTAAGTGATTTCAAGAAAAAAAACAGCCCAACTCTTTACTAGTAACACTACTACTTCACATTGAAATCAATTTCATTCAGTAAAAGTACCAACTAGAAGGGCACTCCGTAGAGCGCAGACCTCCACCTCAGCAGCTTATTTCTTGACCTTGAATTTGACCTTTGACCTAAAATGTCATAATTGGTGTGAATTTTCATACACTTAAATATGAACCAAGTTTGAAGTCTCTGTGACAACGATGTCCAATCTTATGGCTGATTACGTGAATTGGACATTTTGCTTGACAGTCACCTTGACCTTCCAAAATTTTATAATTTCCAGCTTTTTACATAGCAGTTAATCCCTGCAGGTTTCATTACTCTACCAATAAAATTGTGGCTGGGAAACTATTCACAAACAAACACAAACAGGGGGTAAAATATAACCAACTTTGTTGGCGAAGGTAAAAACAAATTCCATTAATTTCTTCCCCAAGCCTCCTTTATAAAAATGAGAAATGCAGCCCGATAAAGAGAGCAACTTAACTTATGCAAACTTCCTTCTCCAAATGTTTTCAATTCAACACCACTGGCTAGTCAATGGCAACGTGTTTGCTTAGCATTCGCATAGCAGCAGACAGATCCCAGCCCCTGGACCGTGAGTTTAAGCTGTTTACTGGGGAGGCCACTGATGTGCTTGGGCTTGCCCGGTTGACATTTTGGAGAGCATCTATTCGGATGAAACTGGAACTGAACCCAGACACCTATAACCTCTTAACACCGACATAGTAGGTCAGCTCTTGCCCTCATCCCACAGGGATGACGTGGCTGATAAAACCAAATAAGTCACAAAACTAGAGAGAAGTCTCTTTACTTAAGCTTGAACACTAGATATGAATAGGAATAGACCTTCTTCTCCCGGTTGTATTTTCAATCAAAATCCTGCTGATTTTAAGGTGAAATTCTTTTTATTTTCATCCTGGCACCAGCCTTCCACTCTAGTCATTGGAACAAATAACATGATTATGATTATTATCATCATTATTATTATCATTGTTATTATTATATTATTTTCATTATTATTATTACAAGCTAAGCTACAACCCTAGTTCAAAAAGGAAGTTCCTCTAAGGGCAAGGGCTCCAACAAGCAAAAAATAGCCCAGTAAGGAAAGGAAACAAGGAAATAAACAACTACAAGAGAATAATAATCAACCAAAATAAAAGTTCAAGAACAGTAAAAACTTTAAATTAGATCCTTCACATATAAACTATAAAATCTTAAAAAAAAAAAAAAAAACAGAGGATGAGAAATAAGATAAAACAGCATGTCCAAGTGTACCTCCAAGGAAGAGAACTCCAATCCAAGACAGTGGAAGGCCATGATACAGAGGCTATGACACTACCCAAGACACCTTGTTTTAGCGACACTCATCGACTTTTTAAGCAGGACCCATAAACATGACTGTAAGAAGACCAATGTATAAAGTTCAATGAAATTCAAAACAGTTATAAGTAGGAAGAAACCTCAACGAAATCTTACGATAGCAGGGTTAATTCGGTCGACCTTTTGTTCTACCTTGACCTTTAACCTAGGACTTTCAAATCTAAATCATTAACACATTTCAACAATTAATTCTTGAAAGTTTTACAACTCTGAGTAAAACTGAGGGCCAGGAAGCTTTTCACAAACAGACAGACAAACATTGGGGAAAAATATAACCTCTCCTACTTCGTCGGCAGAGGCACTTACAATAAACAAGACAAAGTTTGACTATGATAAGCCTTGGATAAACCACATCCTAGGTAGTAGGTTGGCCAGGGCACCGGCCACCTGTTGAGATACTACACTTAAGTGACTCCTAACATTTCTCTCCTCATGGTACTTATACGTAACTCCTATCAATCGGTTTTAAAGGACTAATCTTCCACAAACGGTAAAAGAAGGGCAGCGCCCTTTTTACCTTCCAACCGGCAGTGTGCTCTAAGTTCAATAAATGCATGGATCCAATGTTGGCACTAAGAGAGGAATGTGAAGGAATAACTTCAAGTTCTCCTTCTATCGACAGTATGCAATGAAACTTCATTCCTAAAATACGATGTTATCGTCATCACTACTAAACACAGCGAGGCAATAAACAGCAACAGAAAAAAAAAATTGTGTATCGGCAGGTTACACAGAAACTGTCAGTCGACTAAATTTCTCAGGAAATCTGCCAAACCTTTCATCTTCCTTAAATTCCCTGGCACACAATTGCTAACCATAAACGAGATGGAAAAAAATTAAAACAGCCAGTTGACGGCACCAGGAGTAAAGTACATAAGGTCCTCAACTTACAAACTTAATTGGTTCCAAGAAGCTGTACTGTAAGTCGAATTGTTTGCAAGTTAAATTTCGTTACATTTTGGCCTAGGGTTGGCCTAACCTGAATACCAAGCCTATAATTTCCAGCTAAAAAAAGTCAACAAATAGTCGGGTTTCATATGAAATAGATCAGGTTATTAGAAATGCTGTTTTTCTACTGTATTAAATTATATAATATTGTTTTATTACAGTTATTTCTTTATATTATCTTTGTTATTTTTAGTTAGATTTGTGTTTGCATCTCTGGATACTTGCAAGTCAAATGTTTCTAAGTTGAGGACAAAACCTTGATATAAATTTTAACTACTGAAGTTCCAACCAAGCTGAAAGTTAACTACTATCCCTTTCACCCCCAAAGGACGTACCGGTACGTTCTTGCAAAACACAGTTAATTACATGTTTTTACATATTTTTGATAATTTTATGAGAAACTTTAGGCATTTTCCAAAAGAATGAGACCAACCTGACCTCTCTAGGACAAAAATTAAGCCTGTTAGAGCAATTTAAAAAAAATATAGCAAAATGTGCTCGAAATTTAACATTTTGGTGGGGGTAAAAGGAAGGACGAGGGTGTACATTTGCGCAGAAGCATATGAATGCATGTATTTATGGACATGTGGATACGAGCATTTTAGTTTGCAAGCGAGCTTCCAGAAAGAATGAAACTCGTAAACCGTGGTACCATTGTAATTGGAAAACTATGGAAAAATGTCCCTGAACTGCATGAAATTTATGACTTTGTGCCCTATGGCCAAGTGATGAAGGCAGAAGGTCATTTCGCGCCAATGTATTACTGAAGGGAAACAACCGCAGCTACAGTTCTCTTGCTTGAGGGTACACTCGGGTACACTTTTATCTTATTTCTCATCCTCTTGTTTTGCTAAAGTTTTATAGTTTATATTTATATTTCAATGTACAGTAGTTACTGTTCTTAAAATATTTTAATTTTCCTTGTTTCCTTTCCTCACTGGGCTATTATCCCTGTTGGAGCCCCTGCTTTTTCAACTCGGGTTGTAGTTTAGCAAGTAATAAAAATAATAATAATACACCATGAAGTAAAAATATTATGAAAAAAGATAGTGGGGGAAAAAACAGACATAACTAATGAAGATTGATTAACCTGCCTAACCTAACTTTAGCAAAGCATTTCTGTACAGTAGTCGAACAAATATGTCAAATTCGGAGATAATTTGTATTTTTCCCTAACTAATACAACCCTGGAGTTATACATGAATATTCTTTCAGCGGCAGCTGGAGATAGCTATTAGACTACAATTGCGAGGTGCCAGGGGGTGGCTGAGGGGTACCCAGCCGCCTCTATATATACTCTCACATCTGTGAGACGTCACTTTTATTGCAGGCAGGACTAATGGAAGACAGGTGATGGTGGGGCAATTTATATAACACCAGGCTTGTATTAGTTAGGGAAAAATACAAATTATCTCTGAATTTGTCATTTGTTCCCATACTAACAAACCTTCTGTTATTTAGGTGGATGACTCACTCTTAGGTGGGTGGAAGCCTTGATCTTGCATGGACATTAACCAGGTTTTACCTAGTACTGTACAGTATATGTCTTTGGGCTATGGAAAACTTTGACACCTCGCTGAAATATAAAAAGTGAGTGTATTCGCAGCCTCTACAATTTAGTAAAATAAGAGGTTATTATTTGTATGAACGTCTGAGTTTTAAACAGGAAAAAACAACAAGACGCATCACATCACTCCCTCGCAGAAAGCAATGGGAACGTGGACAGTATAAAAACTCTATGACTTAAACCAGGCAACACAAGAGAAGTGATAATTACCTGCAGAGGTTGAAGCCAGCTTGCATAGGGATCCATGGTGCTGTACCCAAAGAGGGGAAGATGAAGGAAGGAAAGCCAGACATTCTCCTCATTCATCCCAATCTTAACCCGGAAAACCAATGCTATCAACTAACGGCTACTTGCTACTTGCCCATCAAGGAGCTTGAGGTATCTTAAACCCCTTGTTGAGCAGCCACCTCAGGACCGATAGTAAACGTATCGAGCCTCCTGTGGGTCACATCTTTGAGGTAACGGGCTGTGAATGTGGTTTGTCTTTTCCACACACCTGTTTGGAGAACCTGCAACATGGAAAAGTTGCGTTTGAATGCCAGGGAAGTACTGATTCCCCTGACCTCATGGGCTCTAGGTCGACGAGCTTGATAAGGATACGGAGCCAAGCCTCTTTCGATCACTTGGCAAATCCAGAAGGATACTCTCCCTCACCTAACAATCAACGATGTTAGTCAGCGCCGTGATGCTGCAATGCATTAAAGATAGTATCTCAAACTCCTCACTGGGCAAAGTAACAACTGATCTGGGTCGTTGGTTACATAACGAAGACTTGCAATCTGAAAGGGCCCGAATCTATGGCTCAGCATCCCCAGTTTTGAGTCTTAGCAATAAACTCAGGGACAAAGCCGAGCGTCTCTTCCCCCCATCCCCTTGAATGGGCGATGTCATATGAGAGGCCATGAAGTTCGCCGACTCTCTTTGGCGAGGTTAAAGCAAGCAGGAATGCCGTCTTCAAAGCCAGATTTCGGTCAGTTGCATGGCGTAGTGGTTCATAGGGAGGTCCTTTTAGAGACCTCAAGACACGAACCACGTTCCATGGAGGAGGCCTGATCTCTGACTGGGGGCAAGTGATCTTATAACTCCGTATGTGTAAAAAGAAAGCTCCAACGAAGAGGAAATGTTGACTCCTATAGGCTTGAAGGCAAGGCTTAAGGCTGAGCGATAGCCTTTCACCACCGATACAGAAAGGAGCTTTTCCTACAGAAGGTATACAAAAAAACTCCGGTATTACTGGAATAGTGGCATCGAGTGTAGAGCTATTCCTTCCATGACACCAACCACAGACGACTCTCCATTTAGTCTGGTAGACCAAGGTTGAGGACCTAAGCAAGTGTCAGGACATTGGTTCTGCAACTTGTCATGAAAACCCCTTCTGAGAGAGGACACGCTGGATAGTCTCCACGCCTGAAGTCGTACCGACTGCACAGTCTTGTGGAAGATGTCCGCATGTGGCTGTTTGAGTAGATCTGGTCATGGAGGGAGTTCTCTCGGTCAATCTACGAGAAGTTGCAGGAGGTCTGGGAACCAATCTGCATGATGCCATAACGGAGCTACAAGGATCATCATTAGATCTTTGGATGCTCTTGTTTTGTTGAGCAGTCTTCTCATCAAACAAAACGGGGGAAAGGCGTAATTATTGGAAGGCATCTTACCATAGAGCCTGAGGGTCCGGGACTGGAGAACAGTACAGTGGAAGCTTGATGTTCAGAGATGTTGCGAACAGGTCTACAATCAGGGAACCCCACAATGTTAGGACTTTGTTCGCTATCTGACGATTCAAAGAACATTTGGAGCCTACTATCTGAGGCGCTCTGCTCAAATTGCCTGCGAGTACATTCCTCTTGCCGGCAATGAAGCGAGCTGATAGAGCCACTGAATGTTCTTCTGACCATCTGAGGATCTTTACTGCAATATGGCATAGAGGCTGCAAAAAGGTACTGCTCTGTTTGTTTATGTAAGCCACTACTATAGAGTTGTCGCTTATCAACACCACACAGTGACCTGCCAGTAACTATTCGAACTGATGAAGAGCTAGGTGGGCTACTCTCATCTCTACAAGATTTATGTGCTGGTACCTTTCTGATTCTGACCAAAGGCTGGTGCAGCAGGTGAGCCCCCCACCCTTCTTTTGATGCATCTGTGAAGAGCATCAAATCCGGGGGGGGGGGGGGGGGGACAAGCTGACCTTGTCAAAGGTTTTCGTCTACCATCCACCAATTCAAATCCGTCACCTGATCCTGAGTTAAAGGAACTCCGGTGTCCAGTGGGTCGGAGTGTTGGTTCCACACGGACTTCAGTTGCCACAGCATGGATCTTACCCTCAGGCGTCCGTTTGGAACAAGACGGATGAGAGAGGTTAGGTGGACTAACAGACTCAGCCAACGAGAGGGCGGGAGAACTTCTGTCCTGAGGAAGGGAGCAGCCACTTCCTTCAGCCTGTGTACTCTTTTGTCTATGATCATTCTGAGGTATACTAGTTTCTGTGAAGGTTGCACTGATGACTTTTCATGATTTATCAGGACAAAACTCGAGAAGCATATCTCGGTGACGAAGAAGGGTCGTCTCAGAGTCAGCTATGATCTGCCAGTCGTCCAGATATCTGAGAAGATGAATGCTATACCTGTGAGCCCAAAATGACACTAGGGCGAACACTCTGGTAAAAACCTGAGGGGCTGTCACGAGACCAAAGCATAGAACCTTCAACTGGTATGTCTTGCCTTTGTGAATGAACTTTAGATACTTCCTTGAAAACGGATGTATTAGAATCTGGAAGTAAGCGTCCTTCAGATCTAATGTGCAAATGAAGTCCCTTGAAGGTACCGCTTGGATGACCATGTCTGCTGTCTCCATTCTGAACTGAGTCTGTTAGACAAACTTGTTCAGAGGTGAGAGATCGATGACTGGTCTCTAGCCTCCAGTCGTCTTTTCACCAGAAAAATCAGACGTAAAAGCGTGGATACCTGTCCACTACCTCTTGGAAAGCACAGTTCTGCAGCATGGTCTGGACTTCGGCCCTGAGGGCCAGCTCCTTTGCGAATCCTTTCACATAGAAGCCTAGATGCGCTGGATCCTGAGTCAGAGGAGGGAGAGATTGCATGAACGGGACGCGATACTCTAGGGCGATTACATCAACCGTCCAGAGATCTGCACCATGAAGCTGCCACCTCTGACAGCAGCCCTGTAGGCATCCTAACACAGGTGGTAGGTGATGAGGAAGGCCATTCTTGGTGGGAGTGGCCACCTCGGCCACTTCCCTTACCTCCCTTCTTTCCTCAGAAAGACTTGGACCATTTCTGTCCCTTGGACTGAAAGGGACGTTTAGACACCTTAGAAGGCCCCTAGAACCTAGCAGTTGACTGGTTAGAGGAAGGTGCTTGCCGACTCTGAGAAGACCAGGAAGGTCTACCATAGGACCGAGATGTCATAGCTCTTTGGAGGAGAGAATCGTTGTACGATTTCCTCCATCGCTAAGCAGCCCCCTTTCCTCCGGAACAAAGACAGAAGAACCATCGAGAGTGGAACTCCTCAACTGGGAGACCTCCACTTTCAGCACTTGCTTATAGAACCGACCTATGACGTTATCCCTCCTCTTGAGTATGGCGTTCGCCCACAGGTTGACAACGTGGTGCAATAGGAACTCAAGAGTCCAGGTACCTGACATTAGGAAGGACTCCAATGTCTTCCTGGCCGACTGCTTCGACAAGTCATGGGATCCCAACCATAGATCCAGCAACGAAGCAGCTGCATGGCATACCTCACGCCTCTCTCTATGTTTAGGAACTCTACCGCCGACAAAGAGGTCATCAGAGAGAGGGTTTGAGTGGAAACTCCCTTCATTAGGGACTCTACCTAAGGGTTGAGAGTCATGGTGGAATGCGGTTCCCCTTCGATCTCGTAGTTCTTCATTTGTAACACAAAAGGACGTGGTAGAGACCAAGAGGAGGATGCTGCCCTCAAGGAGCTAGAAGTTCCAGCTAGCTGGGAGATAGCTTTCCTTTTGGCAGCTGTTAGACCTTTGGACCAGGGCAAAGTTGCACTGGACATAGAAGGCTTCTCGGTCTCGAATAATTCATCGAGCACCATATCCTGCCCTTCCTGGATGGTGGAACCAGGAGTAGACAACCTGTTAATGGCCCTCATACAGGCGAGGACCTACCAAAAGGTATGTTTCGACTCTTTTCTCTCCTGTTCGGACTGGCCACCTTTTGAAGATTCTCATCCTACGAGTCTAAGAGGTCGTCCACCTCCTGGCTGACATCCAGAGCCTGGGTTAGCTTCCCTTGGCACGGCCTTCTTCGGTTTCGTCTTGGAGTCCTTCAATTCCCTTCCCACGGGGTGATCCTCCACGTTCTTAGGAAGGGGAACCTGCGAGGCCTTCGAGGACTTAGACAAAGCCTTGGCAGTAGGAGCTGGAGGCTCTTTCTCTGGAAGAGGAACAGAAACCGGACGCTGATCTGGAGGCACTACCTCAATATCTTGAGGGTTAAAGGGATGGATTGCGATCTTCCTGGGCGAGCCTAATGTATGTCCTTACTCGTCCTAGGGTGCATGATGTCAGCGCGAGGTGGAGTTATGCCTCTCACCTGCCTCCTCTGCTTCTTCGTAATGACTTCCTTTACCTTCACAAGCATGAAAGGCAAGTTAGCCATATAAAAATCAGCAGGGGCTTGGCCTTCAGCACGCGATCAGGGTGGAGGTGATCTGCGAGCTTTTTCTGCCATCGATCTCCTTCTAGGGTTCTGGCTCCCAACTGACGAGCTCGACGAGGGTTCTAGAAGTATCCTTGGGGTAGCCCTGACTGGAACAGTAGGGGGTTGTGGCAGTGGAGGTGCAAACTTCAGAGCGTTCAGGATATTGACCATGAAGGTCGAAGCCCAAGGAGGAAGCTCTGAATCCCTAGATCCACCCTGAAACCCATAGACGAGTGTCTCTTGGGTGAAACCCTAGAAGGATTGCCAGTTGACGGAGGAGATAACCTCTGAGGCAGAGGAAAACATTCCTTCGGACACGGAGGAAGGTTCAGACTATTAGGAACATTTGCAAACCTATTAGGAGGCTCCTTAAACCCTTCTGGGAAGGGTGTTGATCTTCCGCCGGAGGTGGAAGACGCAGTAGGATGAGATGAAGGTGTTGGATCCGCATTTGCTCGCAATTCAGACACATCTACTCTAGCATTGCTGGCAAAATTCGGCAATTTGCTCATGAAATTGCGAGATTCATGTGCAAAACCGCGAACTTCACGCATCAACATATATGTTTCGCGAGCAGAAGTGCTCGCAACAGGAGCATCGTCCTCGCGAGCGTTAAGACCTGCTTCTGATACAAATTTAAAGATGCCACTAGAAGTGTACGACACATCATGTCCAACGATCTTGGCAAGGATGAACCTGTCATCCTCACCCCGAACCTCAAACAGATATCTATTTCTTTTGGTGCTATAAGTGGGGCATTCAGTCAACAAATGCCTCACTGTCAAGGGTATCAAACAGTCGTCGCAATATGGTCGGTGTTGGTCAACCAGCAGAAACTCGTGTGTCATCCGAGTGTGACCAATGTGGAGACAACAAAGAGTAGTCTCCCATTTTCGGGGCATCCCATTATACCTCCAAGGGGATATAACAATCGCAATTTCTCTCATCTTATTTTCGGTTAAATTATCCCAATGCTTTTGCCAATTGTTATAAATAGAATTCTTAATTGCTGGTAGAAAAAATTACAGAAAATGGGATACCTTCTGGGTAGCAACTCGGCTGCGGCACTCTTTGCCAGTGAATCTGCCTCTTCATTTCCAGAAACACCTACGTGTGCTGGAACCCAGCAAAATCAAACTGTTATACCTTTTCGGCCAATAATTTTAAGCCACTCTAAAATCTTTAAAACTAAAGGCTTACAAGAATTAAAACCTTCTAAAGCTTAGGACACTTCTTGAATCCCTATAAATGGTAAAATTGCCTTCCTCCCTCAACGCTATTTTCTCAATAGCGGTTAGTATGCCATATAATTCAGCAGTAAATATGGAAGATATTGGAGAGTGTACTTCTACAAATAAAAGAATTACTATACAGTATACTCCAAATCCAACGCCAGCATCAGATTTGGAGCCATCAGCATATATAAAAGTTGATTCCCTATGTCACAGAAGGTAAATTAAAAAAGAAAGCAAACAGTAACGAGACGAATGCAGGCACAAAACTGTTGATCTGTGCCTTCGAAGTTCTGAATTGCTTGATCCCCAACAACTACGCATTGCTGATCTGTCATATTGCTGAGTCCTATCCTTTTCCCACAGGTCTTGGCTATGGAGATGAGACAGAAAACGGATGGTATCCCATCTGGGTCCTGCCACACATGAGGAGAAAGTATGGCCAAAAAATCAGAAGAGATTCAGTAGAACTAGAGAGTACCGTCCCGTCGTCTGAGGCCAATCCGGGCCTTGCAAACATCCTTTTTGCATAATGTAGTTTATTCTAGCTGTCTAACTTCCCACTGCATCCATCACAGTAGCCAGACTCTAGAAATTTGTGATTTTTGTTGTACCGTCAAGGAGCACTTAGAAGATTTTGATTGATTGATTTGAAGTTCTCTGGCATCCTGACTAGAAGATTTTTAACTTGAATTTAATTTGTAATTTGTGACTTTAACATTTTCAAGATAATTCAACGCTACCGTAACTGATAATTGATGGGCTCAGTTAGAATGTGAATTGATTTTTGTCATTACCCTCGTTTCCCATATTTTTATGCCTTAAGCTACAGTTACCACACGGCCACGTGACAAAAAGTGGTGACGTGTATGGGATATCTTTTGCACCAATATGAATGAAAAGACTACAAAATGAGCACTCCGGAAGAACAACAAGAGAAAGTTATGATCACGATCCAGAACAACATCGGAGGAATACAGTAAGTCATTTTATAGGGCCCAAAGGAGAAATTATTTTTCCATGAACAACCGCTGGCATGGGAGGACCAGAATCACAGGGAGTTTTTGGCAACATTTTTTTCACATCATGAAGACGGATTCGAACCCCAGCCAAGAAGAGACGGACAGTCAAGCGAAGATGGATTCGAACCCCAGCCAAGAAGAGACAGACGGGTGAATCAATATAGTACGTTTCCCCCCATTGACAGAATATGTACCCGTTTTCGAGGACCTGGTGCCAGAGGAAGGACGCATGTTCCTTTCAATTGAAACTTTTCAAAGTACCATAGAGGCCGCGACATCAGAAAGATGCTGGTCGGAACGTCAGAAGATCGTCTTGGCAAAGCAAAGAATTCGAGGAGATGCACATCGAAAGGCAAGGAAGGATCTGGAATTCATTCATCAACCAAACGTCGTGGAGAACGTTGAGATGGCACCTGCAACGAAGATTATGCCTGAGTAACCGCCAGTTTATACAATCACTTATGTAACTATGAGCTGACAAGAAAACAAGCTGAGTCGCACTTTAAATTTTTCACAAGAATTGCCGCAGAGTTGGAAGATTTTTTGGATGCCCATGAGGCCTAGGAGGACAATGAAGATGCTTGGTTAAGGAAAACAATGATATTCCAACTTCCTTCGTATACGTGGGGCACACTGTATCAGCCCATGCCCATAAAGGACCATGGAGAATGTGCGAACCTTGATGTCGGGTACACACACCGAACGGGAGGGAGGAAAACCCTGTTCCGAAGGACATAAGCAACAATAGCAGGCCCAGTCAACGTCATTCTCATCGAGTCAATCGTCCGGAAGCGGTCCGAGTGTCAAGAAGAAAACCTTGGTCCAAGGGGCGAAATATAAGTTGCAAACACAGAAAAACTGCAGTGTTTTAACTGCGGAAAGTGGGGTCATTATGCCCGCCAATGTAAATCGGCTCGAACCCCCGACACGGGAGCAACAGCAACACCATTAGCCATCGAAGGACTAACCCCCATGGTTGGGGCACCACCCTACTACCCTCAACCCACGGTTGGTTTTCTGCAAGCCTTCCCAAGGTGGAGACCCCCATCATTGCCTCCGCCGCCGCCTGCAGCATGGCAGACGCCGCCCGCCCAAGGAAAACTCCGAGCAGTGACAGCGGCGTCAAGGATGACCCAAAACCCCACACGGTGACAGTGGCGTCAAGGATGACCCAATAGGAAGAAGACTGAAGACAGCGCCCCAGCAGCCTGTTATCAAACTTAAGTTCCCATCAGGTTATAAAAACTGAGTTGTCAGTAAGCGTCTGGTCGCGGCGTAGATATCATCTCGCCGCTCTCTCTCACTTATCCCGTCCGATCCGCCTTGTGTACCACGTGTTCCTTTGTGTTCCCCATCCCTTGTGCACCACGTGTTCCCTTTGTGTTCCTTATCCTTTCCTTGTGTACTTGTGTTGCTTGCGTGTTCCGTTTTTCCTTAATTATGGAATCTCAGCGTCGTTGTCCAGGGCCCAAAGGTGGTAAGTCTTGTGGGGCCTGGCTGTCCAGGACAGATGTCGACCCGCACACGCTGTGCGCCTCGTGTAAGGGTAATAAGTGCTCCCCTTCCTCCACGTGTCCGGAGTGCGAGTCCTGGCCGGAGCTACAGGGTACCTTGTTTGCCACTAAAAAGAAGGCGCCGAAACGGTCTCCCAAGAAGGCGGGCCTCACCTCGCCATTGACGTCGCCCTCAGCGTCCTCGGAGAGAGGTTCTCCTTCACCTACCCAGAGTAGGGGACGAGGTCCGTTGCAGTTCCCCATGAGTCTGATATTGAGGATTCTGTATGTGTGGGGCCTACGCAGACGAGTGGGGGGTCTGCTAGTGTGACGGAAGTGTGTGCCGTGCCGAAGAGACACTGGGCAAGGTAGCGGAAGCGGCTCCAGTGGCCACTGAGTCAGGCGGCAGCTGTCCTGCTCGACCCGCAAGGGGGAAAAGCCACTCTGACAAACTTCCTCCTTGAAGAACTCTTCTTGCTCCTTCTCCTCATGGACTTCACCTTCTTCCTCCTCGCAGGGCTTGCGTAGGAGCTCGCCTTCCTTCTTCTGGATCTCTTCCTCTTCTTCCTAGTGTCCCGGTCACTGGAGTTCTCTGACGAGGAAGAGGAGCTGTCCGAATCCTCCGTTTCTTCCACTATTCTTCTCAAGGCCCTCGGTCTAGATACCGTGGTGACGGGCTGCATAAACTCCGACGGAAGCATTGCTGAGGGCACCGGGGCCGTGCGAAGTGCGCCCGGAGAGGCAAACCAGCCCTCAAACTCCTCTTCTTGACGCCAAGAAGAGGAGTTTGAGGGCTGGTTTGCCTCTCCGGGCGCTCTTCGCACGGCCCCAGCGCCCTCAGCAATGCTTCCGTCGGACTTTATGCAGCCCGTCACCACGGTATCTAGACCAAGGGCCCCGAGAAGAATAGTGGAAGAAACGGAGGATTCGGACAGCTCCTCCTCCTCGTCTTCCTTCGCGGACAGCTCCTCGTCCTACAGCTCTTCCTCGTCAGAGGACTCCAGCGACCGGGACACTAGGAAGAAGAGGAAGAGATCCAGAAGAAGGAAGGCGAGCTCCTACTCAAGCCCTGCGAGGAAGAAGGTGAAGTCCACGAAGAGAGGGAGCGAGAAGTTCTTCCAGAAGGAAGTTTGTCAGAGTGGCTTTTCCCCCTTGCGGGTCGAGCAGTAGAGCTGCCGCTCTAGTGCCTGCCTCGGTGGCCACTGGAGCCCAGTGCCCAGTGACTCTTCGGCTCGGCCCACCCGTCGGGTGCAGCCGTTGGCACACTTTCCCTTGCCCTTGCCCGGCAAGTCATCGGCTCCATCCGTCCTACGGGACAACCGCAGATGAGACCCAGCAGCTCGGCTCCCAGCCGCTTCGTCGCACCGGCTCCGTCCAAGTCACGGAAACTTCCGCTGCCGCTACTGTCAAGTACCTGTAGTTCCCTACAGATATCCCCGAGAGGGGGTAGACCCATAACGGCTACCCCCGCCCCGGCGGCTCCAACCGTGACGGAGACAGCCGTTCCATGAACCCGACAAGAGGGAAGGGATACCTCCGCTCCCACGGATCCCTCCGTGTTCAAGGATGCCACCGACACGGAGGTGCAAGTGGTGGAAGAGTTACTAGACACAAGCGAGTGTTCCCCGGACGAGGTGTCCTCTTATAGGAAAGTTCTGGCCCTAATACGGCCCCACCACAGACTGGATGAACCACAGCCGTCATCAGAGCAGGCTTGGCTGTCAGGTTTGGACAGGATGGTTGACAATCCTGTTCAACAGAAACCATCCTTGACCCTACCCTTAGCGCCCGACGTTGCCCTGGGCATGGAGCACGTCGATCGGTTTGTTGCGGGTCCTAAGAACTCCCTAAGAGCCCAAGGGTCCTTCAAGCTCCTACCTGGACTCAGGACCCAGAAGAAATTTCATGTGCCAGACGGTCCTCACTTAGGGCCCCGCACGCTGGAAGAAGCCGTCGCAACCTTGAACCAGGGCAACACGGATGAGAGGAGCCTTACTGCCACAGTAGTTTTCTCACAAGCGGAGGCCGCCATGATGGAAGACACCTCTCAGGACATAGTCAACGTGACCTCATGGTCGGACTGGTGGGCGTGCACCCTAGCAGGGTTCAAACTAGCGCACGAACTGTCGGTCCCAGAGAACCAAGCCCTGCTGCAAGAACTTATCCGTTCGGGGGGAAGGCAATGAAGTTCCTCACCTTCCAGTCCCTGACCCAGACGGCAAACTGGCTTCTGAGGAGAAGGGACACAGTGCTTGACAGCCTGCCCTGTAGACTCCCCGAGCAGGAAGCTAAATTCTTGAGAAATGCACCGGTGAGGGGCGAGACTGTGTTCCCCCTTCAGGCGGTGGCGAAGACGTTGGAGAGAGTGGGTAAGTTGAAGAATTTGTCCGAGCCCAGGCAGCCTACGACAAGACGTCCTTCCCACAGGAGACCAACAGCGGACGGGGCCTACCCGCCTACGCCTCCGGCTAGACAGGAGGCCTCCTCCCCTTCCTGGCACCAATCCCCACGGCCCTCCCGCAGGGGCAGTGCCCCAGCCCAGGCCTCCTTTAGGCCGAAATATTCTGGGTCTAGGAGAGGTCGTTCTAACCGTCTCCCCAGAAGGAGATAGGGAGAGAGGCCCTCCCACGCCTCAGGTGGGGGGATGCCTCAAACATTATTGGCAAGCATGGTGAGACAATGGTGCGGACCCCTGAACTGTGACAGTCCTCAGGGAGGGATACAGAATTCCCTTCCTGTCGGTCGGAACCGGCCCCTCTGATCCCCAAACGTCGGGCAGAATGGCTGGCACCCAAGGATACCGAGAAGAGAGCAGCCCTGCAGGGGGAAGTGGCCGCCATGTTGAGCAAGGGAGCTCTACAACCCATCCAGAAACCATCCCCAGGGTTCTACAGCAGGCTCTTCCTGGTAGAGAAAGCTATGGGAGGCTGGAGGCCAATCATCGACCTCTAGGCCTTGAACAAGTTTATCAAGAAGACCTCCTTCAAGATGGACACGCCGAAGTCGGTGCTGGCAGCCTTGAGAGAAGGGGATTTCATGATGTCTCTAGATCTCAAGGATGCCTACTTTCAAATCCCAGTACACCCCTCCAGCAGGAAGTTCCTCAGAGTAAAATGGGGGTCCCAATCCCTGCAGTTCAAGACCCTCTGCTTTGGCCTGTCAACAGCACCTCAGGTGTTCACGAGGGAGTTCACCCTGGTATCAGTCTGGGCACACAAACAGGGCATCAGGTTGATCAGATACCTCGATGACTAGTTGCTGCTTTCAGCCTCAGAGGCAGGCTTAAAAGAGCAGGGCACGAAACTTGTACAGTTCTGCAGGGACCTCAGGATTACAATCAACCTGGAAAAGTCCCAGTTAGTCCCAGCCACCAAGACGACGTACCTAGGGATGGTCCTGGACTCCCAGCTGGCAAAGGCGTTTCCCTCCCAGGAGAGGCTAAACAACCTAGACCAAGTAGAGGCAATTAGGACCTATCCTCATCCGCAAACCCCTAAATAAGTTAGTTCCTTTTTAGGGTTAGGGTTAGCATCCTCCTGCTGCTTCCTCCAGTGCCTTAGATGACCGCAGAGGTAGCAGCAGTAGGGGACTCAGCAGTATGAAGCTTCATCTGTGGTGGAAATGTGGGAGGTTGGGCTGTGGCACCCTAGCAGTACCAGCTGAACTCGGCTGAGTCCCTGGTTAAGCTGGAGGAATGTAGAGAGTAGAGGTCCCCTTTTTTTGTTTTGTTTCTTGTTGATGTCGGCTACCCCCAAAATTGGGGGAAGTGCCTTTGGTATATGATGTATGTATCCTATTACAGGCATTTTATCAAAGATTTTGGGAAAATCTCACGCCCTTTGGATAAGCTTGGAAAGACACAGAATTTTGAATGGACACGAGAACATGATGATGCATTTCAAAAATTGAAACAAGCTTTGTCTGAAGATAGTTTTTTAGTCTTTCCTAAATTCAATCGTGGATTTTTGGTAGTGACGCAAGCGATATTGCCATTAGAGGGGTAATAGAACAAATTGATGATGAGGGGATTTCCCGCCGTGCAGCGTTCACCTCACGGGCGTTAAGGGGGCCTGAAACCCGTTACTCAGCACTTGATAAAGAAGCTCTTGCCCTTAAGTGGGTATTAGAAAAGGAATCGATATTTCCTTTTAGGACATAAGATCCCTATTAAGTCTGATCATCAACCTTTGTCATACATTTTTAAGAAGTCAGATTTATCGAGTCGTCAGGCGAGGTGGTTAGAAGCATTATTAGAATTTGAATACATTCCTAGGCGTACTAACATGGTCGCAGATGCCTTATCTCGATCTATTGCCACTATAACGAGGTTGATGAGTACGCGCCTACCTGAACAAACCAGTCACGGTGATGCAACACACAGAAGAGACATCCGCTGATCGGACAGGAAGGGTGAATGAATGCGCTGGGCCAAATTTATGTATGAATTAATTGAATGAGCAGCGTGAAAATTAGCCTGTCCTTGAGGCATACAACGTTCAGGATGATTGTGACTGGGATAGATAATTAGCACACAGAATGAAGGGTCTTGTATGGGGTAAAGTCAAAGCCTACCTTAGAAAGAAAATTGAAGAATTTATCTGAACAACATCCTTCTTTTTGGAATGCAGGGTGTTGAGTTGTTTTGTTGTGCTCTGAAAATGGCCTCAAGGTCCTCCTCCTCCGCCTGTGACCTTCTCCCAGAAATCCACTCCCGTCCTGAAAGAGTACACCACAGGGTTACTCAAGAAAAAGTAATCAAACGACTATCTCTCAGGTACGGACCTTACTTCCCCGTGGGACCGTCACCACCTCTGTCGATCTTACCGACCGCTATTAGCTTGCGCCTATAGCTCGAAACTTCTCTTCTTATCTGGGTTTCCACCTAAGCAGGAAAGCCTTTGTGTTCAAGACATGCCCTTCGGCCTCAACATTGATCCCAGGATATTCATGAAACTGGGAGAGGCAGTGTTAGAACAACTCAGGAACCAAGAGATACAGATCATTGCTTATCTGGCCGGTTGGCTCATTTGGGCCCGGCCGGCCATAGAAGGCAACAGAGCTACGAAGGAATTACTTCGATTGCTCGACAACCTGTGATTTCGGGTCAATCTCCATAAGTCTCGCCTGCGACCATCAGGCCACTTAGAATGGTTAGCCATTCAGTGGGACCTTTCGAAACACACGTTGTCTCGCTCTTCCAAAAGTAAGAGGAATAGGTTCCAAGATCAAGAATTTCTCAAGCACAAACAGGTGTCCAAAGAGCCTAGAAAGTATCCTCGGCCTTTTCCAATTCACTTCAGTAACAGATCTCCTAATAAAAGCCAAACTCAAGACATCAATCGATTTTGGAGAAAGAGCGCTACAGTACCTATAAGAAGACAAGGTCTCGAAGATCCCCTCTGTCTGGAAAATGAGACTACGCCCATGGTCCGAACCGAAGAACCTCTCCAAAGCGGTTCCTCTACAATTCCCACCTCCACAAGTGACATTCCATTCAGCCGTGTCTCTAAGTGGATGGGGGGATTTCTCCGAACATCAGATGTTTCAGGTTCTTGGTCACTAGCCATGAAACAGTCCCATATCAATTTTCTCGAAGCCATGGCAGTGTTCTTGACCCTGAAGAGAGAGACTCCTCCGAGGTCGACCCTCATCAGAGTAGTGTCAAACAGCACAGACGAGGTACACTACGGAAACAGGGGAGGATCCAAGTCACCCAACCTGAATCAGATCCTGGTCACTTTCTTCGCCTGGGCAACAGAAAAGAACTGGTTCCTGTCAGCACCTCACCTAGCGGGAGGCCAGGATGTGAGAACGGGCTCACTATCCAGGACGAGTCCCCTGGAGTCAGAATTTCATTCCGGTGGATACTCAGGCTCATTCCAGGCATCCAGGTAGATCTATTCACATCTCAGATCAATCACAAACTTCCTTGTTATGTGACCCCAATCCTGGACCCTCGGGCTCATGCCATGGACGCATTACCCCGGGATTGGAACCATTAGAGGAAGATTTCCCTATCTCTCCCAGTGAATCTTCTAAAAACTTTTACACCGACTGCGCTCCTTCCGGGGAGCAGTGGCTTTGGTACCACCTCACTGCCCAAGAACAGTTGGTTTCCTCTCCTCCTCGAGTGGAAACTCCGTCCCATCCGGATCCCGTTCCTCAAACTGACCCGAGTATTCCAAACTCACTGTGTCAGATTACTCAAAGATGGCCAAAACCCTAACTTTGTGGACTACAGGAAGTTGGCAGCTCGTAGAGACGCGAACATTGAACCGGAAAACGATTTCTTCATCGAATCAGACAAAAGGGACTCGACAATTCGCCAATATGATTCGGCCGTTAACCCCCAAAATAGGTGGTCCCCTTGGAAAGTTATTCCTCTTCTCCAAGATACTTCTCTATGTCCGGTCACCACTCTCAGGTCCTTTTTAGCCACGACTGCTACCCGATCGTCTGGCCCCTTGTTTATCAGAGAACAAGGAGGTACCATTCCCATACGTGATATTAGGCTATAGATCCTATACTTCATTTAACAAGCCAATCCGGGATCATTTCCCCCAGGAGATGGACTTTGATGACCTTATAAAGTTCACGGGTTGGGAATCTCCTATGGTCTTCAAACGCCACTATCTAATGAACTTACAGGCTCTTAAATACCCAACAGTTGCAGCTGGGAGCCTTATCTCTCCCCAGTGATCTTTTGTTCTTCCTTTCATCCATCTCTTTTCTTCTCCCTCCTACCCGCCACTCGCACCACGACGCCGCTTCCTTGGTGGTTCGTTAGCCCTAAGTTTATTACATATTAGGTTATGTTTGTAACTATTATTGATTACCGTTGTTATAGGGTTGGGATATTCTTAGCCATGTCAGTTTTGTAGCATGTTTCCTCTGATACTCGGAGGCTTCCCTGTTATCATGTTTGTTTACCTTAATTATTTATGATTTTCTTTACATGGTGTTGTTTCTCTCCCCTAATTATATTAGTTGTTATTGTTGGGCTTGGAAGGCATTCTCTGGTACATTTTCACCCGGCGCCACAGATCGACCCAGAAAAGGGATTTTGACGAAGGAAAAATCTATTTCTGGGGAGAGACCTGTGGCGCCCGGTGAAACCCTTCCCCTTTATTTTACACGATCCCACCCTTTCCTTTCCAAGCCGTCATGACCATTACAGAAGGATGTTGTTCAGATGGCGCTCGCGTCGTGGCGGTGGTGGTTGGCTAGGACCTTTGTATCGGCCCATCCCTTTGACGAAGGAATTAACTAAATGGAAGACAACCTGTGAATAGTGGTTTTCACGCGCCTTTGCTTTATACACGACACCCAAAAGGTGCTCGCGCGAGGGTAGTAACCTCAGCATTCCATGCTTTTTTCTTTCTCTGGTATAATTGGAAGGTTTTATCAGAAAAGATATATAAGAAGGACTCTTTTCACCGGGCGCCACAGGTCTCTCCCCAGAAATAGATTTTTCCTTCGTCAAAATCCCTTTATTGGACTGTATTACCCACTCATTTTATAAGTAAGGCAATGGCATTATCACATTCGTCACCAGTATCCGGTCATATGGGCATAGCAAACACTCTTAGACGAGCTACTGATAATTTTTATGGGAAAGGAAAGAAACAAACAGTAGGGATACTGTATATAGACTCGTGTCACCTCTGTAATCTGTTCCGATCACATAGATTAAACGTACCTCCAGCCCGAGTCTGGCCTTTAGTTAAAGAGAAATGGCAACATTGATTTAATAGGCCCATTACCTTTTTCACATGCAGGGCATAAAATATATTTTTGTTTTAGTAGATGCGCGAACTAGATAAACGTTCGTGCAACCCTCGATCGATAAAACCGCACAGGAAGTCGTGAGAGTCCTTAGAGCTTTCATTGAGATATCCGGTACTCCTCGAAAAATTGTTTCAGATCAGGGCTCTTAGAGAGCACGAAGAACTGAACTGGATATGTAACAATTGCAAACAAGAATTAAAGTGCAGTAAAAATAAAATGAAAGATCTACGAGAAAGAAATAAAATGTTGAACGAAAAGCTGAGAGAAATAGAAGAAAAATGGTCAAAAATGAGAGCAGAAATTGTCGAAGAGGTGCTGAGGAAGGTGAAGAATGAAATAATGGACGAGGTCGTAAGTACAGTAAATAACAGGTTTAGCCAGAATGAATTTGGAGATGTAAGGCAAAATCAGGTAGAAGTAGTTAAATCAAAAGAAGAGGAGGAAAAAAGGAGAGTATGCAATTTAGTGCTGTATAATGTACCAGAAAGTGAAAGGAAGGAAGCAGAGGAAAGGAAAAGAGGATACTAATTGGTGTGAGGATATTTTCAGAACTAGTTTAGAGCTAGAGGCGATAGAGATGGAACAGGTAATAAGGCTAGGGAAGCGAAATGAGGGGGGGAGGGGACGACCTAGGCCGGTGCTTATCAAATTTAAGAATGAAGAAATGAAGTGGAAAATCCTAAAAAGTGCTAAGAAACTAAAACATGAACAGAATCCTTTGAAAAAAAGAGTAGGTATAACAAATGGACATGACGAAAAAGGAAAGAGAGGTTAAGTCAAAACTTAGGGAAGAGCTCAAAGAAAAACAAAATAATGGAGAGAATGGCTGGATGATAAAAAACGGAAAACCCCTCAGAGAACAGGGGGCCAGAGAAAGGATGTAGAGACAGAACCACAAGAAATGCAAAAGGGGAACAGAAAAAGGAACGAATACGGATCATGTGACAGTCCAACGGAAAAGAATAAGAGAATTAGTTTCAAAATGATAAATCTACAAGGCTTAACAAAGCAAAAATACATGGAAATGGAGAGTCTCCTAAACAATAGCTTTGATATCAACATAGTAGTGCTAACTGAAACACAACAAAAAATATGATATTTTAATTATAAAATAAATTTTTGAATATACTTACCCGGTGAATATATATACAGTAGCTGCAACTCTGTTGCTCGACAGACAAAAAAACAGTAAAACTCGCCAGCGATCGCTATACAGGTTGCGGGTGTGCCCACCAGCGCCAACTGTCGGCAAGATACCATACTCGATGTAAACAAAGACTCAATTTCTTCTCATCCCACTGCGTCTCTATTGGGGAGGAAGGGAGGGTCATTTAATTTATATATTCACCGGGTAAGTATATTCAAAAATTTATTTTATAATTAAAATATAATTTTTAAATATTTAACTTAGCCGGTGAATATATATAGCTGATTCACACCCAGGGTGGTGGGTAGAGACCAGATAAATATGTTTACATCGTTTAAGCTAAGAGTTTTTATTTCATTTTGGAAGTTATCAATATAACGAAAACAAAATAAATAGGTACCTGGTAAGGAAGTCGACTTAGATGATTACTCTGCCTTGTAAGTACGTCTTCCTTACAGAGCCTCGCGATCCTCTTAGGATGCTGACAGACCCCTAGGAGCTGAAGTATCAAGGGCTGCAACCCATACAACAGGACCTCATCAAACCCCTAATCTGGGCGCTCTCAAGAAATGACTTTGACCAACCGCCAAATCAACCAGGATGCGAAAGGCTTCTTAGCCTTCCGGACAACCCATAAAAAACAACATTAAAAACATTTCAAGAGACAGATTAAAAGGATATGGAATTAGGGAATTGTAGTGGTTGAGCCCTCACCCACTACTGCACTCGCTGCTACGAATGGTCCCAGTGTGTAGCAGTTCTCGTAAAGAGACTGGACATCTTTCAAGCAAAATGACGCGAACACTGACTTGCTTCTCCAATAGGTTGCGTCCATTATACTTTGCAGAGATCTATTTTGCTTAAAGGCCACGGAAGTTGCTACAGCTCTAACTTCGTGCGTCTTAACCTTAAGCAAAGCTCGGTCTTCCTCACTCAGATGTGAATGAGCTTCTCGTATTAACAATCTGATAAAGTATGACAAAGCATTCTTTGACATAGGCAAGGATGGTTTCTTAACTGAACACCATAAAGCTTCAGATTGGCCTCGTAAAGGTTTAGTACGCTTTAAATAGAACTTAAGAGCTCTAACAGGGCATAAGACTCTTTCTAGTTCATTGCCTACGATCTCCGATAAGCTGGGAATATCGAAAGATTTAGGCCAAGGCCGAGAAGGTAGCTCGTTTTTGGCTAGAAAACCAAGTTGCAGCGAACAAGTAGCTTTTTCCGACGAAAATCCGATGTTCTTGCTGAAGGCATGAATCTCACTGACTCTTTTAGCCGAGGCTAAGCATACCAGGAAAAGAGTCTTAAGAGTGAGATCTTTCAGGGAGGCTGACTGTAAAGGCTCAACCCTGTCTGACATGAGGAATCTTAGTACCACGTCTAAATTCCACCCAGGAGTAGCCAAACGACGCTCCTTAGTGGTCTCAAAAGACTTAAGGAGGTCTTGCAGATCTTTATTGTTGGAAAGATCTAAGCCTCTATGCCGGAAGACCGATGCCAACATGCTTCTGTAGCCCTTGATAGTGGGAGCTGAAAGGGATCGTCCTTTTCTCAGGTATAAGAGAAAATCAGCTATTTGGGCTACAGAGGTACTGGTCGAGGATACAGAAACTGACTTGCACCAGTCTCGGAAGACTTCCCACTTCGATTGGTAGACTCTAATGGTAGACGCTCTCCTTGCTCTAGCAATCGCACTGGCTGCCTCCTTCGAAAAGCCTCTAACTCTCGAGAGTCTTTCGATAGTCTGAAGGCAGTCAGACGAAGAGCGTGGAGGCTTTGGTGTACCTTCTTTACGTGCGGCTGACGTAGAAGGTCTACTCTTAGAGGCAGACTTCTGGGAACGTCTACTAACCATCGAAGTACCTCGGTGAACCATTCTCTCGCGGGCCAGAGGGGAGCAACTAACGTCAACCTTGTCCCTTCGTGAGAGGCGAACTTCTGCAGTACCTTGTTGACAATCTTGAACGGTGGGAATGCGTAGAGATCCAGATGTGACCAATCTAGGAGGAAGGCATCTATATGTATTGCTGCTGGGTCCGGGACTGGAGAGCAATAGATTGGAAGCCTCTTGGTCAGCGAGGTTGCAAAGAGATCTATGGTTGGTTGACCCCAAGTGGCCCAAAGTCTCTTGCACACATCCTTGTGGAGGGTCCATTCTGTTGGAATTACTTGCCCTTTCCGACTGAGACAATCTGCTATGACGTTCAAGTCGCCCTGGATGAACCTGGTTACTAGGGAGATGTCTCGATCTTTTGGCCAGATGAGCAGGTCCCTTGCGATCTCGTACAACGTCAGTGAGTGGGTACCTCCTTGTTTGGAGATGTACGCCAAGGCCGTGGTGTTGTCCGAGTTTACCTCCACCACTTTGCCTCGAAGGAGATACTCGAAGCTTTTCAAGGCCAGATGAACTGCCAACAGCTCCTTGCAGTTGATATGCATGCTCCTCTGACTCGTGTTCCACAGACCTGAGCATTCCCGACCGTCCAGCGTCGCGCCCCAGCCCAAGTCCGATGCGTCCGAGAAGAGAACGTGGTTGGGTAACTGAACAGCCAGGGGAAGACCCTCTCTTAGGTTGATATTGTCCTTCCACCAAGTCAGACAAGACTTCACCTTTCCGGAAATCGGGATCGAGACCGCATCTAGTGTCTTGTCCTTTTTCCAGTGGAAAGCCAGATGGAATTGAAGAGGACGGAGGTGTAGTCTTCCTAGTGATACAAATTGCTCCAGGGATGACAGCGTCCCTACCAGACTCATCCACAGCCTGACTGAGCAGCGTTCTTTCTTCAGCATCTTCTGGATGGAAAACAGGGCTTGATCTATTCTGGGGGCCGACGGAAAAGCCCGAAAAGCTTGACTGTGAATCTCCATCCCTAAATACAGAATAGTTTGGGATGGGACCAGCTGCGACTTTTCCAAATTGACTAGGAGTCCCAATTCCTTGGTCAGATCTAAAGTCCACTTGAGATCCTTCAGACAGCGACGACTGGAAGAGGCTCTGAGAAGCCAGTCGTCCAAATAAAGGGAGGCTCGGATGTCCGATAAGTGGAGGAATTTGGCCACATTCCTCATCAGCCTCGTAAATACGAGAGGAGCTGTGCTTAGGCCAAAGCACAGGGCCCGAAACTGGTAGACCACATCTTCGAAGACGAATCTCAGAAAAGGTTGGGAGTCTGAGTGAATGGGGATGTGGAAGTAGGCGTCCCTTAGGTCTAGCGAGACCATCCAGTCTTCCTTTCTGACCGCTGCTAAGACTGAGTTTGTGGTCTCCATGGAAAACTTCGTCTTTGTGACAGAGACATTCAGAGCACTGACGTCTAGCACCGGTCTCCACCCTCCTGTCTTCTTTGATACTAGGAAGAGACGGTTGTAAAACCCCGGTGATTGAAGGTCCGAGACTTTGACCACCTCTCCCTTCTCTAGCAAAAGAGACACTTCCAGTTTCAGGGCTTGTCTCTTTTCTACCTCTCTGTACCTGGGAGAGAGATCGATGGGGAACGTCACTAGAGGGGGTTTGCGTACAAAAGGGATCTTGTACCCCTCTCTGAGTAACTTCACAGATTGTTGATCTGCGCCTCTCTTCTCCCAGGCTTGCCAGAAGTTCTTGAGTCTGGCTCCTACTGCTGTCTGAAGTTGCGGGCAGTCAGACTCTGCCCTTAGAGGACTTGGATCCTTTCCTCTTCCCTCGCTTCCCTTCGGCACGAGCACCTCCTCTGCTGGAGGCTCTGCCACGAAAGGGCGGAATAAAGCGAGACGCTGGAGTGTCTAACCTCGGTCTAGCAGACAAAGTAGGCAAAGGGGGAGCTTTGCGAGCCGAGGACGCAACTAGATCGTGGGTGTCCTTCTGAACTAAAGATAGGGCAATTTCCTTTACCAAGACTTCAGGAAACAGGCACTTGGAAAGGGGAGCAAAGAGTAGCTCGGATCTTTGGCATGGCGTCACTCCAGCAGACAGGAAAGAACATAGAGACTCTCGCTTCTTCAGGACTCCGGACGTGAAAGAGGCGGCTAGCTCGTTGGACCCATCACGGACGGCCTTGTCCATGCAGGACATAATGAGCAAGGAAACGTCCTTATCTGCAGAAGAGATCTTCCTGCTCAGGGCTCCTAGGCACCAGTCTAGGAAGTTAAAGACTTCGAAAGCACTAAAAATCCCTTTAAGAAGGTGGTCCAGGTCCGATGGTGACCAACAAATCTTCGAGCGTCTCATGGTAAGGCGGCGGGGAGAGTCTACAAGACTTGAGAAGTCGCCCTGGGCAGAGGCAGGAACTCCCAAGCCGAGAACTTCTCCCGTGGCATACCAGACGCTCGATCTAGACGAGAGTTTAGATGGGGGAAAGGCAAATGCTGTCTTTCCTAAACTCTTCTTAGTCTCTAACCAGTCTCCCAACAGCCGCAAAGCTCTCTTGGATGAACGAGAGAGAACGAGTCTAGTAAAGGCAGGTGTGGTAGCAGGCACGCCTAACACAAACTCTGACGGCGGCGAACGAGGAGCCACAGAAACAAAGTGGTCAGGGAACAACTCCTTAAATACAGCCATGACTTTTCCAAAGTCCAATGATGGTTGAGTTGCCTTAGGTTCGTCAAGTTCTGAAGGTTGATCCTCTTGCGGTTCAGCAACGTCCTCATCTGATAGTTCCTCATCCGAAAACTGATGAGGAAACGGCAACGGAGTGGGCAACGTTTGGCTCGCTGAGTCCGGTCGCACTGGTGCATGCGTGACGGAGCCGGACGCAGCGTCATGGAACTGCTGCACAGTCTGTGAACTGTCAACAACCATGGGTGCGCGAGGACGCACAGCGTCTACCCGAGACTGTTTAGACCGTCTGGGTTGTGCAGTCAACACCATACCGGGTTGCGGAGGTTGACGCACCGCGCCAAAACAAGTCACCTCTGATGGTTGCTGAACGTCCTGAACGTCAACAACCACCTCCGTGCGTCGCCTAACGTCAACGTGCGGCTGGCAACCCACACTGGGTCGCATCGGTGGAGGTACCACCCCAACTGGTAGACGCGAGAAAGTTACCTCAGCGTCAACAGGAGGCACAACAGACCGCCTGGATGGTTGTTGGCCAGAAGGTTCAGCAGCAACCTTCTCTGGATTAAAGTCCTCCATCAAGGACGCAAGCTTGGACTGCATGTCCTGCAGCAACACCCATTTAGGGTCTACGGCAGCAGGTGCGGCAACAGACGGGGTGAGCGACTGAGGCGGTACCGCTTTGCCTCTCTTAGGCGGCGAGCAGTCATCAGATGACGGCAACGAGTCCGAACTGACCCAGTGGCTACAACCGGGACGTTGGACTTGTCCTGAAGGGACCGACTTACGTTTCAAAGGTCGTGAGACCTTGGTCCAAGGTTTCTTACGAGAAACACCTTCGGACGACGAGGTAAAAACGGGCTCTCTCGTCTTACGTAGGTAGGGGCGATCTTGGGGAGATACGCCTGATACCATGGAGGGAACGTCTGTTCGCTGATCAAGGCCTCTCGAACCCATGCGTCGTACGACATTGCTTCTCCCCTGGGCTTGGGAGCTTGCAAGAGGTCCCGGACTAGGAGGACGACAGGCACGAACAGACGAACCCTCAAGCGCAACACTGTTCACAACACTTTGAGAAACACTAGGCACTTTATCACTTCCCGCGGCACTTTGGCACTTTAGTTCCTTAACATCCGCCATGAGTTGATTGCGGTCACTAGCAAGGGACTCAACTCTCTCCCCCAAGGCATGGATAGCACGCATCATGTCAGCCATCGATGGTTCCTGAGTGTTAGGAGGGGGGTTAGGAACAACCACTACAGGGGAAGGATTAGGTTGAGGGGCATAAAGAGAGGAAAAATCTACCGACCTAGAAGAACTTCTCCTTACCCTATCTCTCTCTAGTCTGCGTGTATACTTCTCAAATTCGATAAAATCGAATTCCGAAAGGCCCACGCATTCCTCACACCGATCTTCCAATTGACAGGTTTTACCCCGACAATTGGAACAAACAGTGTGAGGGTCGAGAAAAGCCTATGGAAGACGCCTATGACAGTCCCTAGCATTGCATTTTCTGAACTTGGGAACTTGTGAAAGGTCAGCCATTTTGAATTGGTCAAGGGAAAATTCCAAAAAACGATCTAAGTCATCAACAATGAATCCGATACAAAAAAAAGAGTTCAAGGATTTATTTGAAGAAAAACCCTGCACTGCGAAAGCTCAAAACCAAATTAAAGTACTTCACCAAATATGATGGGAAAAACTCCAGGTTACAACAGCGAGTAAAGTACGTCTTGTCGACACGTCGACAGAGAAGAAAAATGAGTCTTTGTTTACATCGAGTATGGTATCTGACCGACAGTTGGCGCTGGTGGGCACACCCGCAACCTGTATAGCGATCGCTGGCGAGTTTTTACTGTTTTTTCTGTCGAGCAACAGAGTTGCAGCTATATATATTCACCGGCTAAGTTAAATATTTAAAAAGAAGGGATTTTAAAGACAAAAAGGGTGGTGGGTTAATGTTAATTTTTAAAAACAACAATATCACTGAAGCAGAGGAAATAGAAACAAAACATAGCGATATAATAATGGTACAGTGCAAAATCCACAACTTAGGATTTTTGATAATACTAGTATATTTCGCAGCAGGAAATACAGAAGATAGAAAAAGAGATCAAGAATTGAAAGTGGAATGTGAAAAATTAATACAGAAAGCAGGAGAAACAACTCCGTTGCTAGTTATGGGGGATTTTAACGGCCATGTGGGATTTCTGGGGCACCAAGAAGTTGACAGAAATGGGGAAATGGTGCTAGATTGGATGGGTAACCACAACCTAACAATATTAAATGGAGATGAAAGGTGCTCAGGACTATACACGTGGAATAGACAAGATCAGCATAGTGCTATTGATTTTGTTTGCAAATAATATGCTACATAAACAATTTAAATGTATGGAAATAGATCAAAATAAAACAGTATTAGATATATCAGATCACAACTTAACAGTAGAATTGGAGGTAAAAACAAATAAGAGAAAATAACTACAATAAAGGGAAGTGGGAAGAAATTACATATTATAGCAATGACACAAAAGATATAGACGAATGTGAAATCTATAGAGAGAAAACTTGTTAGCAAGGATGTAAAAAACATTGAAGAGCTAAACATAATAATGGCAGAAATGAAACAAGAACATTTGGCTAAAACATATAGGAGAAGGGTAACAAATGAAGGGAAGACCAAAGAACAACCTCGGGTAACCGAGGAAATAAGGAGAAAGATTAAGGAAAGAAAGGAACTTAATAGAAAAAAGAGAAATGAAAAAGATATTAGGTTAAAAACAGAATTAAAAGAAAAATACAATCATAAGAAGAAAGAAGTACAAATACTGGTGAAAGATAGCATAACGTTATTTGAGAAAAAAAAGACCAGGGAGATAAGAGATGATAAAAACAATAAACTATGGGAAAACATAAAAAAATTAAGAAATAGCAAAGGAATAAAAAGCGAGGCTATACAATTATATGGAGATAGAGGAAATAAACTATCAGATGAAGAGGCTAAAGAAGAATTAGTAAAATTTTGCAAAACAGTCTACAATACACATGAAAATAGAATAACAGAGATCTGGAATGAGGAGAAGGAGAGTGAATACCTGGATAATTTGAGAAGAGAAAACGACATTACAGTATAGTAGTAAATGAATATAGTATACCAGAACATCTAAGGGAGCATTACGATGCTGTACTAAATGTTAAAGGAAAAATTAAACCCATGCCCGCCGCTGAAATGAATAAAGGTAAATTAGAAAAATGCCTAAAACGCCTAAAGAAATGTAAAGCAGCTGGGCCAGATGGACTAAAGTCAGAATATTACAAAGCAATGATGATAAGTGATATATGTAAGAATACGCTAGTGAACTGCTACAAAGAGGAACTAGCCAGAAAAGAAGAACCCAAAAGCTGGAAAGAACCCAGAGCAAAAATGTTAAAAAAGAAAAACAAGCCAACAGCAAAGGAATTGAGACCAACAGCGCTCACAATTGTATCATATAAAATATACATGGCTTTTATAAAAGATGAAATAGAAGGACATCTAAAAAGTAATAATGCCATAGAGGATAGTGAAGCGGGATTTATAGAGGGAGGAAGGATTGAGGATAATATACTCATCTTACAATACATGGTCGAAGAAACTTTCAAAAATAAGAAAAAACTCATAGTTGCCTCTTTAGATTTCAAAAAAGCTTTAAATTTCATAAAAAGGGAAGCGCTGATAGAAACATTAAAGCAATATAAAGTACATACTAGTATAATTAACTCTATAGCAGAAGTATATGTGGGAGACTCGACTACGTTAGACATAGGGGAAAGAGTAGAACAAATATTGAACGTAAGTAGTGGAATAAAGCAAGGCTGTACTGGCTCTACTACATTATTCAAATTAATTACTTATCAGATTATAAAACAAGTAGAAAAGGAAGTTAATGGTTTTAAAAATGATATTATAAAGCTAGTATTATTTTTTTTTGCTGATGATGTCCTAGTGCTTGCTGAGAATATAGAGGATGCTGAATTGAACATAAGGAAAGTGATAGATAAAGGAAAGCAGTGTGGTTTAGACATAAATAGAGACAAAAGTAGCGTACTTATATATAATACGAAGGAAAAACCAGATAATATAGAGGGAATAAGAGAAGTAAGCAATATTAAATACCTAGGTATCAAGGTAGATGATAGTAGGAATATGTTCAAAACACAGAAAAGTGAAATGATAGTTAAGGCGCAAAAGCTAGCTAATCTTATATATTCGATCATAGAAAAAAGTTGTAATAAGATAATGATAGGGAAAGCATACTGGAAAAGTGTAGCACTACCTTCTATATTATATGGAACAAACGTAATTAACTTAACGGAAACGGAAATAGAAAAGTTGCAAAGAATAAGAATGGAGTGTATAGAAGGATGTTAGGGGGTGTAAAGAATACAGCAATTGTAGCCTTGAGAGGGGATGTAGGAGCATCTGCTATGAAAACAAGGGTCATGGATGGAAAGCTGAGGTACCTTAATAGCATTTATAAGGGACAAAAGGACTTACTATCAGCAATAGTCAATGATATGGAAGAAAAAGAGAGGAAGTGGTGGATGCATGTGAAGAAGTATGCTGAGGAATGTGGGATGGCGATGAGAGAAGTCAAGAGATGTACGAAAGAGGACATAAAGAAGAAAACAAGAGAATGGGACACAAGCAAATGGAAAAGTGAAATGGAGTGCAAGGAGAGTCTAATTTTGTATAAAAACTGGAAAAGTGAAATCAAGGAGGAGGAAGTGTATGACAACACATTTTCGTCAATTTTATTATTCAGAGCAAGGACAAACTCACTGGGCTTGAATATAAAAAAAACAGACACCAAGATGGAAATATAAACTGTGTATTTTGTGATGTAGAAGAAAATGCTAACCACTTTATGTTATATTGTCCACAGTTTAGTGATATAAGAATAAAAGCAATTGAGCTCCAACAACCATACGAAGAAGATAGTGCACAAACAGTTGGAAAATTCCTTTTTTGTGAAGAAAATATTGAAAATAAGAAAAGAGTACTACAACAAATGTGGATGAAAAGAGAAAAAATAGTGAAAATAAGGAACACACAAAACTAAACGACACAGAGGCGCCGTTGCAAAGGCAAAGCCTCAACCTGAATCTGATCTGATCTGATCTTAAACAGCGTGGTTTGTATTCCAGTTATGGAACAAATGATATATATAACAAACGACATTATATTGGGTTTGTGACCTGGGAACTTCTAGGTTAGGTTAGGTGGGTTTGTTAGGTTCTGTACCCTTTTTGTACCTTTTTATATATTGTGTGAAGGGTATACGGAAACATTCTTTAAAATACACATGATAATATTACCGTAGCATTGCTAATGTTAGCAATGCCACCATAACGTTGGTAACGCTGTGTATCATTGATAACGTTGCTAATGTTATCGTTCGCAGTACATACGTGAGTGAAGTGACACGGAATTTTAACAAGTCATTACATCTAAACATTTTAACAAAATATATATAATAAAAGACATTATATTTAAACATTTGAACAGAAAATATGTTTTCCTGTAGTAAATAACGTGATTTGACCAAAATTGACCTTCATTTCATCCGTAATAACAGCAACCAGTTCGGCTACTTAAAGTTGGTCGAATTGGTTGTTCTGTTGGTTTGCGGTTGAAATTCGGTCAAATCACGTTATTTACTACAGGAAAACATATATTTTCTGTTCGAAATGAGAATCTGTAATACAGTAAAACTTTACGAAAAATGGTTATTGTATTATTCTATACTTTTACCAGAAGACCATTAGGTGATTACATTGGTGTTCATTCGGGAGAGCAATCTAACCGTATATACGTTCGATTAAATACGGGAGGAGGGATTTATAGCACGAAAAACACGGGTACATACGTCCTAGGAAATAGGAAATATAATTAAAGTAAGATTTCCGTACCGCAAATGTACGTAAAGGCTTTGTCCGTCATTCTACAAAGGCTTAAGCTTCCTTATTTCTTATAAAATATATTCTAATGGGGGAAATATTGTTTATAATGATCCAAAATAGTATTTACATAAGATATTTTATACGTAATAATAAGAATTTATCGTTAAATTACGACTGGCTTAACCAGTATTTTCCTCAATGTTTCCAATCGACAATTTAAACTGGCGTCTTTAGACACTTTTCACTCATATTTACCAATTATATTCAACAAATTATTCTCCCAGATTGCTCACAGTTATCCTGCTGATGTATAAGATAGTAAATAACGTTGAAAAGGTTAATAATTTACCTTAAAATAAGATAAATCGCTGACCACAAAACACTAGGTCACTATGGCTTAACCAGTATTTTCCTCTCGACAATCTAAACTGGCGTCTTTCTAGACACTTTTAACTCATATTTACCAATTATATTCAACAAATTATTCTCCCAGATTGCTCACAGTTATCCTGCTGATGTATAAGATAGGAAATAACGTTGAAAAGGTTAATAATTTACCTTAAAATAAGACAAATCACTGACCACAAAACACTAAGTCACTATTGTTTACAATTGTAAACACAGAAGTCACGTGACACAAGGCGCTTCTTCTTCTTTAAGATTTCGAGCAGGATTTTGGATTTTCTAAATAAAGAAACTTTTTATTTTCTAAAATTAATCTGTAATTTGACTGTAATATACAAATTTGATGCTGTATGCATATAGAAATAATATATAAATTTATATCTGTAAGATATATTAGAATAGAGGCTCTGACATATAGAAATATAAAATGTAGACTACATTACAAAATTTTCTATTTTTTTTTTATTTTCTGAAATTGACCTGTAATTACACTGTAATATACAAATTTTATGCTGGTTGCATATAGAAATAATATATAAATTTATATCTGTAAGATATATTAGAATAGAGGCTCTGATATATAGAAATATAAAATTTAGACTATATTACAACAT